>NC_135954.1:108807867-109037867 GCF_053455715.1 Rhinoraja longicauda | reverse complement strand
TCCATATCTCTCCAAACCTGTCCTATCCATGTACCTGTCTAACTGTTTCTTAAACGATGGGATAGTCCCAGCCACAACTACCTCCTCTGGCAGCTTGTTCCATACACCCACCACCCTCTGTGTGAAAAATTTACCCCTTAGATTCCTATTGAGGTATGTAGGTTAATTGGCTGGGTAAATGTAAAAATTGTCCCTAGTGGGTGTAGGATAGTGTTAATGTACGGGGATCGCTGGGCGGCACGGACTTGGAGGGCCGAAAAGGCCTGTTTCCGGCTGTATATATATGATATGATATATGATATTAAATCTTTTCCCCTTCACTTTGAACCTATGTCCTCTGGTCCTCGATTCCCCTACCCTGGGCAAGAGACCTGTGCATCTACCCGATCTATTCCTCTCAAATCTTTCTGATCCATATACCTATCCAAATGTCTTTTAATTGGTGTTATAGTTTCAGCCTCAAATACCTTCTCTGGCAGCTCATTCCATGTACCCACCACCCTCTGTGTGGAAAAGTTACCCCTCAGAATCTTATTATTAAATCCTTCCCCATTTCACCTTAAAGCTATGTCATCTGGTTCTCGATCTTTCCTGCTCGGGGTAAAAGACTGTGCATCTATCCCGTCTATTCTCATGATTTTATACACCTCTATAAGATCACCTCATCCTCTTACGCTCCAATACAATACAATACAATACAATATATCTTTATTGTCATTGTACAGGGGTACAACGAGATTGGGAATGCGCCTCCCATACGATGCAATAATTTAATTAGCTAGTCAGTATTAATTTATACAACCCAGTGAAACAAAATTAGAAACAGATTTAAAACAGAATAAAGTGCAAGTAGATCTGTGCCGGATCACTGTGCGATGTGACCATCCGGCTCAGCAGGACCGGTTCATAGCAGCTATGGCCCTGGGGATGAAGCTGTTCCTGAGTCTGGAGGTGCGGGCGCAGAAGGCCTTGTATCGTCTGCCCGATGGTAGAAGTTCGAACAGACTGTTGCAGGGGTGTGAAGAGTCTTTGTGGATGCTGGTGGCTTTTCTGAGGCGTCGTGTGTTGTAGATGCCCTCCAAGGCTGGTAGCTGTGTTCCGATGGTCCTCTGAGCTCTATGGACGACCCGCTGAAGAGCTCTCCTTTCTCCCTCCGTGCAGCTGAGATACCACACAGGGATGCCATGTGTTAGGATGCTCTCTATGGTGCAGCGGTAGAAGGTCGTCAGCAGCTGTTGGGGTAGACCGGACTTTTTCAGTGTTCTCAGGCAGAACAGTCGTTGCTGTGCCTTCTTGACCAGCGCAGCAGTGTTAGTGGACCATGTGAGATCCTCCGAAATGTGAGTGCCCAGAAACTTGAAGCTGGACACTCTCTCCACAGCCCTAGCCTTCCCAACCTCTCCCTATAGCTCAGGCCCTCGAGTCCTGGCAACATCCTCGTAAATCTTCTCTGCACTTTTCCAGCTTAACAACCTCTTTCCTATAGCAGGGTGATCAAAGATGAACACAATACTCTGACTGTGGCCTTCCCAACACCTTGCACAGCTGTAACATGACATCCCAACCTCCATACTCAATACCGTGACTGATGAAGGCCAATGTGCCGAAAGCCATCTTGGCCACCCTATCTACCTGTGACTCCACTTTCAGGGAACTGCGTACCTGCACTCCCCGATCCCTCTGCTCCACTACACTCCCCAGAGCCCTGCCATGCGCTGTTAGACTTCCCAAAATGCAACACCTCGCATTTATCCGCATTAACCTCCATGAGCCATTCCTCTGCGCACTTGCCCAACTGATCAAGATCCTGCGATAAACTTTGATAACCATCTTTGCTATACACCGCCCACTTTAGTGTCATCTTCAAACTTTCTAATCATGCCTTGTACATTCTCAACCAAATTTTGGATGTAAACCACAAACAGCATTGCGGCCAGCACCCTAATTTGAGACACGCCGCTAGTTTACTGGTAACTTCGATCCTTCCCGTCGAACCGTCTCCTCTGGTCACCGCTTCATGGAGGAGTGGAATGATCGTTCTTGACGCAAACAACAGCAGAGAAATCTTCACGACGTTTCAGTTGAATTAGTCGTTTATTGAAGTAGTAATACAAACAGATTAGAATTTCTTCCGTCTTAGATTTGGTAAGAATCGTATCTAGCCATGGCTCCGCTCGTGTCCGACACATCACGTCTCTGCATTCCCAATTATACTCATAAATCTGGCTCCTCCCGGCCCATACATGCATCCATCTCACGACAACTCCCTGAGTGTCCAAAAATAATACAGCAAGATCCAAAATGATATAATATGCTAGGACAGCTAATAAACACACATGGCTCCTACATCAAACCACAGGCCTCCAGTCCAAAAACAACCATCGTCCATCACCTTCTGCGTGAAGCTAACTTTCTATCCAGTCAGTAGCTGCCCCTGGATCCCAGGCGATCAAGCCTACCACGCGGAAATCCATATGGACAATGGATGTCTACATCTCTGCCCTCATCAACCTTATTGGCCGCATCTTCAAAAAATTATA
This sequence comes from Rhinoraja longicauda, assembly GCF_053455715.1. Lineage (NCBI taxonomy): Eukaryota > Metazoa > Chordata > Chondrichthyes > Rajiformes > Arhynchobatidae > Rhinoraja > Rhinoraja longicauda. The sequence continues at coordinate 109,035,327 of NC_135954.1, read as the reverse complement.
TCAGATTCGTGAGACATTATCTCCCCCATCCAAAACCCCGCGGACTCTCCCTAATCAACCTGACGGGTGCCCGTAAAAGGGACCACATCACCCCGATTCTGGCCTCTCTCCACTGGCTCCCAGTACAGTACAGAATCAACTTCAAGCTCCTCCTATTCACATACTAAGCCCCCCCCATATCAAAAATCTTCTAACCCACCACTCTATCTCCAGGTCCCTCAGGTCGGCCGACTTGGGGCTACTGACTATCCCGCGGTCTAGGCTTAAGCTCAGGGGTGACCGCGCTTTTGCGGTTGCAGCTCCTAGACTATGGAACAGCATCCCTCTCCCCATCAGAACTGCCCCCTCCATCGACTCCTTTAAGTCCAGGCTCAAAACCTGTTCCTACTCCCTAGCGTTTGAGGCTCACTGAGGGGGCGCTGTCAACTGTTTATGTATGTGCTGTTATGTTTGTGTGCCATTGTATGTTCGTTTCTTAGTACCTGAACTGATGTACAGCACTTTGGTCAACGTGGGTTGTTTTTAAACGTGCTATTCAAATAAAATTGGCTTGACTTGACTTGACTAAATGCATGTTTGTCTTATCCCTCAGAATACCCTCTTGTAAAGTGCATGCCCAGTATTGAACAGGATGTGCCATCTGAGGCCTGGCCAATCTTTAGTAAAAGTACAGCGCACGACCTTGTTTATGCATTCTATTCCTCCAAGCGATGCTGCCCTGACTTTTACACTTGCACTACGCTCCACTTATGTTGAGACTGGGCTTGTTCTTGGACCCACCTACTCCTGTTAGCTTCTTGGTTGTCCTCCACCATAAAGGGCCTGTCCCACTTAGGCGATTTTTTTAGGCGACTGTCAAAGTCGTAGCAGATCGCCGAAATTTTCTTTTACCCGCGACAATGACCACGCCAATGCCCCTGGCTAAGAGACTACATCGTCTTTGGAAACATTGTGAAATTCCCACGCTTATCGATGCTTCTCCGGCGTCCTAATTTTCGCTGAAATCACTGACAAGTCTGTAATTACTTGAGAGTTTTGAACTATAACATCTAGCCCGGGTTATTTGGAAACCAAGCTTCACGGTAATAAGGCATAAACTGGATTGACTTCCAGTTTACTAATAGCAGTATTAAGAAATTTAATTTTAAACGTGGTTAAATGGATTTTTGTGCAGAGTGTGGGCATTCTTTGAAAATGTACGGGAGATATATATCTGGTTTCTGGGTTGCATATCTGGGTTGGGAGCCTACTTTAAAAGTAATCGTTGATGACCATAAACATCGCAAAAATTCCCACTCTTACCTGACCGTCAAACTGTCGCCTCCAATCTGCCTGTCAAATGTCCTGACGGTAAATAAATCGGTTAAACACAAGTATTTTATGGTATCTTCCAATGACTTTACTTAATTTAATATTACGTGCTTCTAAATGCATCTGCGACAACCCAGCAAACCTGGGGACAGCATGCGACAGCGCCCGCAATAAGCAACGATACCTGGCGACAAGCCAGCTGTCACCGAGAAATTTCTACCTGGAAAAGATTTCGGCGAAGCGCCGAGATCCACTACGATTCTTTGAAGACTCCTCACGATCATGCCCGCGACACCCCGGCGAACTGTCGGCGACAGCCTAGTCACCGGCAGTCGCCTTAAAATCGCCTAAGTGGGACAGGGCCTTTAGTGACTGGATGGGATGTGGCAATTTTGGTGCTGAACTGGTAATGGAGCTTTGGGTTGAGTTAGAGAAGTCGATGTTCATACCACTGGGCTGGGGGAGGGGAAGAGAGGGACGGAGGAACTATCTAAAGTTGGAGAAGTCAATGTTCATACAGCTGGGCTGCAAGCTGCCCAGGCGAAATATGAGGTGCTGTTCCTCCAATTTCCGGTGGGCCTCACTATGGCACTGGACAGAGTTAGCTCTGTCTAAACAATGGAGAGAATGCAAAATGTAGTAATAACGGGTTTATTTTCAGACTCTTTAAGGATCCAGCAATTTGCTTTCCTCCAGGTGATGGAATATAAACCACTATTTCTTTTGGATATTTGTTAACGAAGGCTTGGATCCCGTAGAGTTACGTTCAGTTTAGTTTACTGTCACGTGTACCGAGGTACAGTGAAAAGCTTGTGGTGCGTGCTGTCCTGTCAGCGGAAAGACAACGCATGGTTACAGTCGAGCCATCCACGGTGTACTCACAACGGGGTTATGTTCCGAAAAACGACATCGGAAACCGAAAAGTTCGTGCGCCCAAATGCATTCGGGTACACCTGATCACGTGGCCGGAAGCGAGCTGCGGGTCGCTGTCGTAGCCCAGCGTTTGCACTGTTATTAAGTTGAAATATCGTACGTCGAAGCATCGTTAGTCGGGGAGCACCTGCAGATGCATGAGAAGGGAATAACGTTCCGTGAGAGTAATGAAATGTCGCAGGGGTTCTGATGGAAGAGTGCGGAGCGATTGTAATATGTGATTGGCATGATTTCCCAATGTATTGACTATAAAGTGCGGTCAAAAGATCACCTGGCACCTTTGTTTAGCAACATTTCCCAATTCTCAATCTCTACCACCTCGAGGTGCTAAGGAAGCAAGCTGATGGAAATGCTTCCATCCACTTGCTCCCTTTAAGCTCAAGTAGGTTGACTGACTTTTATAAAGCTCCCTTTTTGGTGGAGTAAATAGCAATAAGAGTCGAGAGTCTTTTATTGTCCTACTAGACCAAGTGGACCCGTTGGGCCCAAACCACTCCTGCATTGGTGCAGCACCCTCTCCTACCCGCCCCTCCCCCCCCCTCTCTCCCTTCCCCCTCCCCTCCCCACTTCCCCTTCCCCCTCTCCATCCCCCTCAACCCCCCCTTATCCACCTTCCTCCCCCTCCCACCTCCCTCCCCCCTCCCTCCCTCGGTGATAGATTTAAACTTTAAAATGTGAATAACTTTAAAAATATAACACCGATTTCAATAAAACTACTTGCTTTACCACTAAAGTGATGACGGTGAGTAAGGTGGGCCTAAAATTGTCAAGCTATCGTGTACCGTTTTGGCTGTAGTTCGATCACAAATAAACAAACAAACGAGAGTTTTAGTACTTAGATGTCCCAGATAGAACAATGAAATTCTTACTTGCAGCGGCGTAACGTAATATGTAAGCATGGTACATGCACACACACACGTAAAAAACATAAAATAACAGTGCAAATAGACAAAAAACAAAACCCTCGTCTATGTAGTTCAGAGGTTATTTGAGGTTGTAGTGTTTAATAGCCTGATGGTTGTGGGGAAGAAGCTGTTGCTGAACCTGGACGTTACAGGTTTCAGGCTCCTGTACCTTCTTCCCGATGGCAGGGGTGAAGTGAGAGTGTGGCCAGGGTGGTGTGGGTCAGTGAGTGTGTGGCCAGGGTGGTGTGGGTCAGTGAGTGTGTGGCCAGGGTGGTGTGGGTCAGTGAGAGTGTGGCCAGGGTGGTGTGGGTCAGTGAGTGTGTGGCCAGGGTGGTGTGGGTCAGTGAGTGTGTGGCCAGGGTGGTGTGGGTCAGTGAGTGTGTGGCCAGGGTGGTGTGGGTCAGTGAGAGTGTGGCCAGGGTGGTGTGGGTCAGTGAGAGTGTGGCCAGGGTGGTGTGGGTCAGTGAGTGTGTGGCCAGGGTGGTGTGGGTCAGTGAGTGTGTGGCCAGGGTGGTGTGGGTCAGTGAGTGTGTGGCCAGGGTGGTGTGGGTCAGTGAGTGTGTGGCCAGGGTGGTGTGGGTCAGTGAGAGTGTGGCCAGGGTGGTGTGGGTCAGTGAGAGTGTGGCCAGGGTGGTGTGGGTCAGTGAGTGTGTGGCCAGGGTGGTGTGGGTCAGTGAGTGTGTGGCCAGGGTGGTGTGGGTCAGTGAGTGTGTGGCCAGGGTGGTGTGGGTCAGTGAGTGTGTGGCCAGGGTGGTGTGAGTCAGTGAGTGTGTGGCCAGGTGGTGTGGGTCAGTGAGAGTGTGGCCAGGGTGGTGTGGGTCAGTGAGTTTGTGGCCAGGGTGGTGTGGGTCAGTGAGTTTGTGGCCAGGGTGGTGTGGGTCAGTGAGTGTGTGGCCAGGGTGGTGTGGGTCAGTGAGAGTGTGGCCAGGGTGGTGTGAGTCAGTGAGTGTGTGGCCAGGGTGGTGTGAGTCAGTGAGTGTGTGGCCAGGGTGGTGTGGGTCAGTGAGAGTGTGGCCAGGGTGGTGTGGGTCAGTGAGTGTGTGGCCAGGGTGGTGTGGGTCAGTGAGTGTGTGGCCAGGGTGGTGTGGGTCAGTGAGTGTGTGGCCAGGGTGGTGTGGGTCTCTGATGATGCTGCCTGCCTTTTTGAGGCAGCGACTCCGGTAAATCCCTTCGATGGTGGGGAGGTCAGAGCCCGCGATGGACTGGGTGGCGTTCACAACTTTTTGCAGTCGTCTTCGCTCCTGGGCGTTCAAGTTGCTGAACCAGGCCATGAGGCGACCACGGGTCAAAGGGCAGCTGTGTGGAAAACGCGAAGGGCAGGAGCACTGGAAAATAGAGAGAGACCACAAGGACACCTGACTTGCTCCCCTTTAAGCCAGAACACTCTTGATGGGCCGAACATCCACGAGATCACCCGTCTTCCAGACTGAGAATTGTTTTGCAGTTCCTTGCTATCACAGTCCATGTGCCGGAATGATGCACCCAAATATACTGTTGGAGGGACATAGTCAAGTCAAGTCAATTTTATTTGTATAGCACTTTTAAACACAACCCACGTTGACCAAAGTGCTGTACATCAGTTCAGGTACTAAGAAACGAACATACAATGGCACACAAACATAACAGCACATACATAAACAGTTCACAGCGCCCCCTCAGAGGGCCTCAAACGCTGGGGAGTAGAAATAGGTTTTGAGCCTGGACTTAAAGGAGTCGATGGAGGGGGCAGTTCTGATGGGGAGAGGGATGCTGTTCCACAGTCTAGGAGCTGCAACCGCAAAAGCGCGGTCACCCCTGAGCTTAAGCCTAGACCGCGGGATAGTGAGTAGCCCCAAGTCGGCCGACCTGAGGGACCTGGAGATAGAGTGGTGGGTTAGAAGATTTTTGATATGGGGGTGGGGGGGCAAGCCCGTTTAGGGCTTTGTATGTGAATAGGAGGAGCTTGAAGTTGATTCTGTACTGTACTGGGAGCCAGTGGAGAGAGGCCAGAATCGGGGTGATGTGGTCCCTTTTACGGGTACCCGTCAGGAGTCTCGCTGCGGCGTTTTGGACCAATTGCAGGCGGGACAGGGATGATTGGCTGATCCCAGTGTATAGGGAGTTGCAGTAGTCTAGGCGGGAGGAAATGAATGCGTGGATGATTTTTTCAATGTTGTCAAATTGGAGGAATGGTTTGATTTTAGCTATGGTACGAAGCTGGAAGAAGCTGGCTTTTACCACAGAGTTGACTTGCTTGTCAAACTATAGTCCACAAAGACTGCAGCAGTTCAAAACAGTGGCTCCAACCTCCTCTTTCTGAAAACACACAGGGACGGGCAGTAAATGCTGTGCCTCAACAGCAACACCCTTCTCTCCGACCGCTCTCTGATTTTAAGAAAGGTCAATTTGTGTCAACACTTCCATCGTTCATTTAGTCCCACTTGGTAACATAATAAAAAACAATTAACGTTGTGCTCCTTTTTGAAAGACAAAATGCACAACGTCAAGCCTCTTGGTTAATACCTCTTGAGAACTCAGGAGTGAGATGATTTGCGAATATGCTTTGTGTAAGAAAATAACTGCAGATGCTGGTACAAATCGAAGGTATTTATTTCACAAAATGCTGGAGTAACTCAGCAGGTCAGGCAGCATCTCAGGAGAGAGGGAATGCGAATATGCTTTAATAATGTGCCGTAAAACAATCAGTCGGCACACGGTAGATTCCACCAATTTATTTGTGCTTAAATTATGAAGTATTATTTATGGTATTTACAGTCGTTTTTTTTGCTCAATAATAATGGTTGTGTAGGTAACTTGCATTAAATTTAAACCAATGAAGCTTCGAGACGGCTCGAATACAACAAACGGGGATGTGATGCTGGGGCTCTATAAGGCGCTGGTCAGGCCGCATTTGGAGTAATGCGAGCAATTCTGGGCCCCATATCTGAGGAAGGATGTGCTGGCTCTGGAGAGGGTCCAGAGGAGGTTTACAAGAATGATCCCAGGAATGAGTGGGTTAACCTATGCCGAGCGTTTGTCTGCACTGGGCCTGTACTCGCTGGAGTTTAGAAGAATGAGGGGGGGGACCTCGTTGAAACTTACCAAATAGTGAAAGGCCTGGATAGAGTGGATGTGGAGAGGATGTTTCCACTAGTGGGAGAGTCGAGGACCAGAGGGCACAGCCTCAGAATTAAAGGACGTTCCTTTAAAAAAGGAGATGAGGAGGAATTTCTTTAGTCAGAGGGTGGTGAATCTGCGGAATTCTTTGCCACAGGAGGCGGTGGGGGCAGCCAATGGATATTTTTAAGGCAGAGATAGATTCTTGATTAGTACGGGTGGCAGGGGTTATGGGGAGAAGGCGGAAGAATGGGGTTAGGAGGGAGAAACAGGAGGAGAGAGAGTTAGGAGGGTTGTGAATGTCCCGGCCCAGCCTGCTAATCCCCTTTTTATTAAATACAAAGAGCTTTTATTCAAACAAACACAAATACGGAGAAGTAACAAAATCAAGACTGCCATTGGCAGTTTGCAAACAACAATCAAACAGTTAGATGCACAGTCTTTTACCCAGAGTAGGGGAATCGAGGGCCAGAGGACAAAGGTTCAAGGAGAAGGGGAAAACATTTAATAGGAATCCGAGGGGTAACTTATTCCACACATAGGGTGGTGGGTGTATGGAACAAGCTGCCAGAGGAGGTAGTTGAGGCTGGGACTGTCCCACCGTTTAAGAAACAGTTGGACAGGTACATGGATAGGACAGGTTTGGAGGGATATGGACCAAACGCGGGCAAGTGGGACTAGTGTAGCTGGGACATTGTTGGCCGGTGTGGGCGAGTTGGGCCGAAGGGCCTGTTTCCACACTGTAACACTCTATGACTCTATGAAGGGCCTGTTTCCACACTGTATCACTCTATGACTCTATGAAGGGCCTGTTTCCACACTGTATCACTCTATGACTCTATGAGTTATCAGATTAAAATATTGTCAACTTTATCTACAATACACTCGATTACCCCCGCGGCAAAACTTGTTCACTCTCATAATTATTAAGTTGATTATCAATTTTAGACATTAATTGAATGCTAAATATTGACTGGGATCTAAGAGGTCCCCAGTGAGTTAGTCTTCCACTAGTGGGAGAGTCTAGAGGTCATGGGCTCAGAATTAAACAACGTTATTGTAGGAAGGAGATGAGAAGGAATTTCTTGTGGTGAATCTGTGGAATTCTTTGCCACAGAAGGCTGTGGAGGCCAAATCAATGTATATTTTTAAGGCAGAGATAGATGGATTCTTGATTAGTGCGGGTGTCAAGGTTTAAGGGGAGAAGGCAGGAGAATGGGGTTCGGGAGGGAAGATAGATCAGCCATGATTGAATAAGAAGTGTAAGAAAATAGCTGCAGATGCTGATACAAATCGAAGGTATTTATTCACAAAATGCTGGAGTAACTCAGCAGGTCAGGCAGCATCTCAGGAGAGAAGGAATGGGCGACGTTTGCCATGATTGAATGGTGGGTTAGACCTGATGACACGAATGGCCTAATTTTGCTCCTATTACTTATGACCTTATGAACACATATAGTACTCATAAATATATGGCATCGCGAAGTAATGTACCACCAAGAGACAGACACAAAAAGCTAACTTAGAGTGACTCAATGGGTCAGACAGCATCGCTAGAGAAAAGGAATAGGTGACGTTTTGGGTCGAGACCCTTCTTCAGACCAGAATATGGATACTCATTCCTAGAGTATGGGGGTTTTTTTGGGGGTGTAATTTTGATGCTTATTTAATGCTTTTGTTGTTGGACTGTGGGTGATTGAATTAACATTCTGTTCAAGATGGCCGCGCCGTTGTGTTTGGCTGCCTGCCACTGTATGTTTCTTTTTTTTCCTAATCAGATGTGCAGCACTTTGGTCAACGTGGGTTGTTTTTAAATGTGCTATACAAATAAATTGACTTGACTTGACTTGACTAGAATGGGAACGAACCAATATCATTTTGTCCTGCTGTAGTTTCTCCTATGCTGAAGAGGCTGCTCAGGGTCAACCACCACATCATAAGGTCATAAGTCAGAGGAGCAGAACTGGGCCATTCGGCCCATCAAGTCTACTCCGCCATTCAATCATGGCTGATCTATCTCTCCCTCCTAGCCCCATTCCCCTGCCTTCTCCCCTTACCCTCGGACACCTGCACTAATCTAAAGTACATTGATGGAACTAAAGTCACAGTTGGGCTTAATTGGCAAGAAGTGGGATCTTCCTTGAACCATATATATTTTTACTACAATCTGCTAATTTCATAGTTAGCATTGCTAAAAATGCTGTTTCTAAATACGTTTAGAATTACGTTTCGGCGGCACGTTTAAATACGTCTAAATACATTTAAGCGGCACAGTGGCACAGTGGTAGCGTTGCTGCCTTACAGCGCTTGCAGCGCCAGAGACCCGGGTTCCATCCTGACTACGGGTACCGTCTGTAGGGAGCTTGTACGTTCTCCTTGTGACCGGCTGGGGTCCCCCCCCCCCCCCCCCGAGATCTTCGGTTTCCTCCCACACTCCAAAGACAAACAGGTATGTAGGCGAATTGGCTTGGTGTAATTGTAAATTGTCCTTAGTGTGTGTAGGATAGTGTTAGTGTGCGGGGATCGCTGGTCGGTGCGGACTCGGTGGGCCGAAGGGCCTGTTTCCGCGCTGTATCTCTAAACTAAACTAAAATGCATGGTGGTGTTGGATGGAATAGGGAGGGGGTGGAGGTGGGGGTGATAAGGGAACAAGGTGGAGACAGACAATAGCCACATTTTTATTTGTTTCAGAACTGGTGACAGAACATCCTGGTGGACTTGGAAGAGGAATAATATTTCAGAAAAGGACCCGAAGGTACAATATTTACATTTCTTTGTAAGAATCTGATTCTTGTAGCATAATACTAAATTGACGGTGTGCACATTGCAATCTCCAACATTGGGCAATGTCATCCTTTCTTTCCCCCTCTTTCTTGTTCCACCCACCCCCCAACCCATTTCTTCCACTTCTTGCTTTGTCCATCCGCTTTTTTAGTTTGGTGTGGAGATGCAGCGCGGAAACAAGCCCTTCGGCCCATCGAGTCCATGCCGGCAGCGATCCCCGCACACTAACAATATCCTACACACACACAGGGCGTGCAGCGTAGGTTTACTAGGTTAATTCCCGGAATGGCGGGACTGTCATATGTTGAAAGACTGGATCGACTAGGCTTGTTTACACTGGAATTTAGAAGGATGAGAGGGGATCTTGTCGAAACATATAAGATTATTAAGGGGTTGGACACGTTAGAGGCAGGAAACATGTTCCCAATGTTGGGGGAGTCCAGAACCAGGGGCCACAGTTTAAGAATAAAGGGTAGGCCATTTAGAACGGAGATGAGGAAAAACTTTTTCAGTCAGAGAGTTGTAAATCTGTGGAATTCTCTGCCTCAGAAGGCAGTGGAGGCCAATTCTCTGAATGCATTCAAGAGAGAGCTAGATTGAGCTCTTAAGGATAGCGGAGTCAGGAGGTATGGGGAGAAGGCAGGAACGGGGTACTGATTGAGAATGATCAGCCATGATCACATTGAATGGCTGTGCTGGCTCGAAGGGCCGAATGGCCTCCTCCCGCACCTATTGTCTATTGTCTATTTTCACACTGGGGACAATTTTACATTCATGCCAAGCCAATTAAACTACAAACCTGCACCTGTTTAGAGTGTGGGAGGAAAGCAAAGATCTCGGAGAAAACCCACGGGTAGAACGTACAAACACCGCGCAGACAAGCACCCGTGGTCAGGATCGAACCTGGGTCTCTGGCGTTGTAAGGCAGTAACTCTACCGCTGAGCAACCGTGCCCAATCTGCCGATCAAATCTCCCCCCCCCCTTCCACCCTCACCGGTATCTACCTATCATTTGCCAGGCTTTGTCCTACCCCAACCTCTTCCCCAGCTTTCTCCCCCCTTCCATGAGAATCAATCCCACGAAGGTCCCGACTGAAACATCACCTCTCCATGTCTTTCGGAGATGCTTCCTGAGCCACCCAGCCACTCCAGCATTCTGTGCCCTGCCCAAGACTCTATCATCTGACGTTCCTTGTGTCTTTCTCCTCTCCCTTTCCCTGAAGGCATTCTCTCCATTGCGTGGATGTGGAGAGGATGTTTCCACTAGTGGGAGTGTCCAGGACTAGAGGTCGTAGCCTCAGAATTTAAGGACGTGCTTTTAGGAAGGAGATGAGGAGAAACTTCCTCAGTCAGAGGGTGGTGAATCTGTGGAATTCCTTGCTGCAGAAGGCTGTGGAGGCCGTCAGTGGATATTTTTAAGGCAGAGATAGATAGATTCTTGATTAGTACGGGTGTCAGAGGTTAAGGGGAGAAGGCAGGAGAATGGGGTTAGGAGGGAGAGATAGATCAGCCATGATTCAATGGCGGAGTTGAGTTGATGGGCCGAATGGCCTAATTCTACTCCCACACTCCAAAGACGTACAGGTTTGTAGGTTTACTGGCTTGGTATAAATGTAAATTGTCGCTAGTGTGTGTAGGATACTGTGACCTTATGATATGGTCTCATAGATACTACTTGGCTTTCACTGACTTTGTCAAGCTTGGACGTTGTAGGCATAAGTGGTTTAGGAGTATGGCCAATTTTTCCACAGTTTACATACAATTTCTATTGGGAATACAGTTGTGGTTTTGTTCGGGGAGGACTTTCAGAATGATATCCCATAGCACCTGAAATACACCCGTAGAATGTTTGGTGACGTGATCAGTATAAAGGTCCTCTGTATTTTCTCCGCAATGAACATTTATTGGCAACTGTTTTTTGGTTATTGGATTCTTTAGATGCAAAATGTTGTATTCATGCCTAGATCATATTCTTTCAGAATTTAGTTTCTTCACCTTTGGAGGAGAAGGTCCTTTTAGAAGGATGAGAGGAGATCTTATCGAAACGTATAAGATTATTAAGGGGTTGGACACGTTAGAGGCAGGAAACATGTTCCCAATGTTGGGGGAGTCCAGAACAAGGGGCCACAATTTAAGAATAAGGGGTAGGCCATTTAGAACTGAGATGAGGAAAAACTTTTTCAGTCAGAGAGTTGCGAATCTGTGGAATTCTCTGCCTCAGAAGGCAGTGGAGGCCAATTTTCTGAATGCATTCAAGAGAGAGCTAGATAGAGCTCTTAAGGATAGCGGAGTCAGGGGGTATGGGGAGAAGGCAGGAACAGGGTACTGATTGAGAATGATCAGCCATGATCACATTGAATGGCGGTGCTGGCTCGAAGGGCCGAATGGCCTCCTCCTGCACCTATTGTCTATTGTAAAGCAGTCCAAGTTTAGCCAGAGGTGGGTTGGTGATGGTTGCAGGCTTGGAAAATGATTCACTATTGAACGTCAGGGATAGATGGTGAGAAACTCCTTTGTTGGTGTTAACGGGCATTTATGTTACTTACTATGGTGGCGCAGTGGTAGAGTTGCTGCCTTACAGCGTCGGGGAGCTGGGTTCAATCCCGACTACAGGTGCTCTCTGTAAGGAGTTTATACGTTTCCCCGTGACCTGCGTGTGTTTTCTCCGAGATCTTTGTTTTTTTCCCACACTCCAAAGACGTACAGGATTGTAGGTTAATTGGCTTGGTATAAATGTAAATTGCCCCTAGTGTGTGTAGGATAGTGTTTATGTGCGGGGATCGCTGGTCAGCGTCGACTCGATGGGCCAAGGGGCTTGTTTCCGCACTGTATGGACATAGAAACATAGAAACATAGACAATAGGTGCAGGAATCGGCCATTCGGCCCTATGAGCCAGCACCGCCATTCAATGTGATCATGGGTGATCATCCACAATCAGCACCCCGTTCCTGCCCTCTCCCCATACCCCCTGACTCCGCTATCCTTAGGAGCTCTATCTAACTATCTCAAAAACTAAAACTTAAAAACAAGCTAATACTCTTTCAGGAATTAGTTCACTTTTGGAACAGATCAATAAAGCAGTCCAAGTTTAGGTAGAGGTAGGCTGGTGATGGTTGTAGGCTAGGAAAATGAATTGCCATTGAATGTCAGGGATGGACGGTGAGAAACTCCTTTGTTGGAGGAGTTCCCTGGCATTTTTATGATATACATGCCTCAATGTTGCCTAGGTCCAGCAGGCAGGCATGTGGCACAGTGGTAGAGTTGCTGCCTTCCAGTGAGAGAGCCGGGTTCCATCCTGGCCACGGGTGCTGTCTGTACGGAGTTTGTACGTTCTTCCTGTGACCGCGTGGGTTTTCCCCGGGTGCTCCGGTTTCCTCCCACATTCCAAAGACGTGCAGGTTTGTAGGTTAATTGGCTTTGGTAAAGATTGTAAATTGTCCCTAGTGTGTGTGTAGGGTCGTGTTAGTGTGTGGGATTTGCCGGTCGGCGCGGACTCAGTTGGTCGAAGGGCCTGTTTCCATGTTGTATCCGTGTGGCAGGACAAATTAAGTAGAATATTTGGCAGAAACATTAGCCGAGAACTTAAAGATTTTGGCGTTTCAAGTGCAGGGAAGTAACATCATGATTGATTTGCTTTCCAAACAAAGGAACAATAAGGAACAACAACATCATTTAAGAATGTGATTGGCTTGTTTGCACCAGAATATAATCCGCAACTTTCGGGGAGGAACTATTGTTGATAAGACGCAGCTATTTAGAAATGGAATAACTTCTACACATTGGTCGTAAATGTCATAAGGTCATAAGTGATGGGAGCAGAATTAGGACATTCGGCCCATCAAGTCTACTCCACCATTCAATTGTGGCAAAGATAGACGCAAAATGCTGATCTATCTATGCTGATCTATCTATGCTGATCTATCTCTCCCTCCTAACCCCATTCTCCTGCCTTCTCCCCATGACCTCTGACACCCGTACTAATCAAGAATCTATCTATCTATCTCTGTCTTAAAAAATATCCACTGACTTGGCCTCGACAGGCAAAGAATTCCACAGATTCACCACCCCTGACTAAAGAAATTCCTCCTCCTCTCCTTCCTAAAGGAACGTCCTTTAACTCTGAGGCTGTGGCCTCTGGTCCTGGACTCTCCCACTCGTGGAAACATCCTCTCCACATCCGTTCTATGCAAGCCTTTTACCATTCAATAAGTTTCGATGAGGTTCCCCTCCCCTCCCCCTCATCCTTCTAAACTCCAGCGAGTGCAGGCCCAGTGCTGACAGGCGCTCATTGGGTTTGGTTGTAATGTATTTTTGCCTTGCTCTGATCGTCGTAGCACAGCAGAAGGTGTAGAAACGATGAGGAGAGCTCTCTGACACTGGGGAATGTTCCAAACCCTCCGGCCCCAGCTTGGACATTGACAAAGAGCTGGACCTGCACTCCTCCTTGCCCACAAATGGGGATCGTCTGTCGGCGTAGGTCACAATCTGCTTCGAGCCCAGCTGCTTCTGGCTGACAACGTGGCTGTTGAATGACATTGACCTCCAAATCAAGGTCTTCTCTCATCGCTGATTGAGATTTCACTTGTCACAAAATGTGCTCCTGTGTTTTTGCCTGCCCAACGGCAGAAGCCTGTGGAACGATTGCACTTCTGCCATGTGCACTGTGTTATAGCCGAGAGTTTCTGCAGCGATTGATGTGTATACCATCTGTTAGCTTCTCTACCTGTTTGTTTTATCTCGGTATTTTTCAAAGTCTCCCTGGTCTTTCCTGCAAACGATTTAACAGGTGACGTACATTGGAGGAACGGCACCTCGTATTTAGCTTGGGCAGCTTACAGCCCAGCGGTATAAACACTGACTTCCCTAACTCCAAGTAACCCTTGCTTTCCCCCTCTCTCTCCATCCCTCCCCCACCAAAGTCGTATCAGCTTCCAAGATGTCTTGTCGAGTCTCATTGTCTGTAACTCGTTTTCACCTAGCCCACAGCTAACAATGGCCTGTTTCCTTTATCATCGTATCTTTTTTCCATGGCTTTCATGAATCTATATACTAAAACTCTCGTTTGTTATCTTGTTTGTGACTGAACTTCAGCCAAAACGGTACACGACAGCGCCACAATTTTAGGCCCACCTTGCTCACCATTGTCACTTTAGTGATAATGCAAGTAGTTTTATTGAAATCAGTGTTATATTTTTTAAGTTATTCACATTTTTAAGTTTAAAAGGAGGGGAGGGGGAGGGGAGGAGGGAGGGGGGAAAGGGAGAGAGGAGGGGGTGTTGAGGAGAGAGGGGAGTGGGGGAGGACAGGGTGCTGCACCAATGCAGGAGAGATTTGGGACCAACGGGTCCACTTGGTCTAGTATTTTTTTGTTATTCACATCTCCTAGGGAGGGAGGGAGGGAAGGGGGTGGAGGCAGGGGGCAGAGGGGGGGGGGGAGAGGGTGCTGCACCAATGCAGAAGGGGTTTGGGCCCAATTGGTCTAGTTTGTTCTATATCTCTCCACATCGCCGTCTATGTCTCTCGTTTCCCTTTCCCCGGACTCTCGGTCTGAACAAGGGTCTCGACCTGAAACATCACCCATTCCCCTTCTCCGGAGTCGCTGTGTTACTCCATCTTCTTGTGTCTATCTTCGGTTTAAACCAGCATCTGCAGTTCCTTCCTACATATACTGCAAAATATTGATCTTGTATTTTGGGGGGTTTGTTGCAATATTAACATTCCCACTTACCCGAGGAAGTGCAGCTTTTGTCATTTGCTATTTATTCGTGTTGGACTGTGTCCAGGCTATAACTTCAAGCATGTGCTGATTGAGCAATTTCCATACTCCCTGCTGTCTCAATAGCCAAATTTCCATGCCTAATTTATTTGGCAAGTTCCCTATTTTATGTGCCTTGTACATATTCCTGGGCTACTCTTGTTCCAGATGATCTGGCTCAGGCCTACTTCAATCTTGCATTCCAACTGTTAGAATACTAACATCAAGCATGACATTGGAGTTTGTTTTTGGACCATCCCAGTTGTTCTGAAAAGTCACTGGATGTGTGTGTGTGTGTGTGTCTGCCTGTGTGTGTGTGTCTGCGTGTGTGTGTCTGTGTGCCTGCCTGTGTGTGCCTGCCTGTGTGTGCCTGCCTGTGTCAGTGTGTGTGTATTTGTGCCTGTGTGCATGTATGTCAGTCTGTGTGCGTGTGCCTGTGTCCTTGTGTGTCAGTCTGTGTGCGTGTGTGTGTCTGTGTGTGTGTGTCTGTGTGTGTGCGTCTGTGTGTGTGTGTGTGTGTGTGTGCGTGTGTGTCTGTGCGCGTGTATGTCAGTCTGTGTGCGTGTGCCTGTGTGCGTGTGTGTCAGTCTGTGTGCGTGTGTGCGTCTCTGTGTGTGTGTGTCTGTCTTTCTGTGTCTGTGTGTGTCAGTGTGTGTGTGTCAGTGTGTGTGTGCGTCTGTGCGTGTGCCTGTGTGCGTGTGTGTCAGTCTGTGTGTGTGTGTCTGTGCGTGTGCGCGTCTGTGTCTGTGTCTATCTGTGTCTATCTGTCCGTACTCATCAGCTTCTCTTCCCTGAAAGACACAAGCTCTTTTGTTTTTCTAAAACTCTGATGCCACTTCTCAAGTTTATGCTCGTCAGAGATCATTGCATTTTTTGGATATTATGCGAAACGAGAAATATGAGGTAATTGAAGGAAAGTAACACACTGATAAATGATCAGCCATGATTTCATTAAACAAGCACAAGGGACTGAAAGGCTGACTCCTATTTGTTGTTATCACCTTGCTAGGAGATCCCCACACACTAACACGACCCGACACGCACTAGGGACAATTTACACTTATACCAATCCAATTAACCTACAAACCTGTACTTCTTTGGAGTGTGGGAGAACGTACAAACTCCATCCATACAGCACACATAGTCAGGATCGAACCAGGGTCTCTGGCGCTACATGCGCTGTAAGGCAGCAACTCTACCGCTGCACCACCGTGCCGTTGGCTAACAACGTATACAGCGTGATATCGATCACCCTGTGGATCTAAATGGTCTCCCCGTGTCCGCGTGGGTTTCCTCCAGGTGTTCCGGTTTCCTCCCACATTCCAAGGACGTGTGGGTTTGTAGGTTAATTGGCCTCTGTAAATTGTCCCTAGTGTGTAAGAAGTGGATTGGTAAGTGGGATAGTGTAGAAGTAGTATGAACGGGTGATTGATGGTCGGCATGGTCTCGGCGGGCCGAAGGGCCCGTTTCCACACCGTATCTCTAAACAAAACCATATAGGCAATAGACAATAGATAATAGGTGCAGGAGGAGGACATTCAGCCCTTCGAGCCAGCACCCCCATTCAATGTGATCATGGCTGATCATTCTCAATCAGTACCCCGTTCCTGCCTTCTCCCCATACCCCCTGACTCCGCTATCCTTAAGAGCTCTATCTAGCTCTCTCTTGCCAATGTGCATTCTAAGGATCCATTCGGCTCTTTCCACAGCATGTGTGTATTCATGACATGTACCATTAAGGATTGTGTGGGAGGGAACTGCAGATGCTGGTTTAAACCGAAGATAGAGACAAAATGCTGGAGTAACTCAGCGGGGACAGGCAGCGACTCTGGAGAGAAGGAATGGGCGACGTTTCGGGTCGAGACTCTTTAGGTCTTCAGCATCCCGAGATGCTGCCTGACCCGCTGAGTTACTCCAGCATTTTGTGCCTGCCTTTAGTTTGAACCAGCATCTGCAGTTCTCTCCTACACAGTGGAAGTTGGATGCGGGTGAGGGGGGTGGCTGGAGTATGTGACAAAAGGCCGGAAGTGAAAAGGCGACAAAGGGACTTCGGATAAGGAAAGAAGACAATGAATGAAATTCAGGAGAGAGGGGAACAAAGGGGGAGAGGAATGAGGGAAGATAAAAGGGAAAGGAGGGGGCCTTAGATTAGTTTAGAGATACAGCGCGGAAACAGGCCCTTCAGCCCACCGTGTCCGCGCCGACCAGCGATCCCCGCACACTAACACCACCCTACACACACCAGGGACAATTCACCATTATACCAAGTCAATTAACCTACAAACCTGTACGTCTTTGGAGCGTGGGAGGAAACCGGAGATCCTGGAGAAAACCCACGCAGGTCACGGGGAGAACGTACAAACTCCGTACAGACGGCGCCCGTAGTCGGGATTGAACCCGGGTCTCCGGCGCTGTAAGGCGGCAACTCTACCGCCGGGCCGACGTGCCGCCCCTTTGACAGGAACCAAAAGAATGGAAGATCTATGTGCGCGTGGCCTCACTCTGGCAATTGAGGAGGCCAAGGACAGAAAGATCGGTGCTCTTGGTGAAAACTGACCTGTTTCCAACAACACAGTGATTTAACATCTCAGCCAAGAATCTAATCAACCACAGACAAGACCGATTCCCTCTTCACCATGATAGCAGAATCAGGAAGTGTATCTAGTTTCTTGTGTGCACACAACTCTGAGGAATATCAACGTGATAATGTGTTGAGATCACTCTTGGAGCATACTTCTGTTTTGGTCACTCTGCGAAGGCTGCAAGTATTAGATCATCAAGCTGCTGAAAGATACAGGAGCTTGGACTGACTTGTGAGAAGGAAGACGTTGGAGGAAGCTCCTGATCTTTCTCAATCATAAGAGGCATGGTGGCGCAGCGGTAGAGTTGCTGCCTTACAGCGAATGCAGCGCCGGAGACCCGGGTTCGATCCCGACTACGGGCGCCGTCTGTACGGAGTTTGTACGTTCTCTCCCCGTGACCTGTGTGGGTTTTCTCCGAGATCTTCGGTATCCTCCCACACTCAAGAAGTGCAGGTATGTAGGTTAATTGGCTTGGTAAATGTAAAAACTATCCCTTGTGGGTGTAGGATAGTGTTAATGTATGGGGATCGCTGGTCGGCGCGGACCCGGTGGGCCGAAATGGCCTGTTTCTGCACTGTGTCTCTAAACTAAACTAAGAGGATTTGTAGTTGCAGGATACCTTTTGTGTCCCGGAATGGCAGGACTATCATATGTTGAAAGACTGGAGCGACTAGGCTTGTATACACTGGAATTTAGAAGGATGAGAGGAGATCTTATCGAAACGTATAAGATTATTAAGGGGTTGGACACGTTAGAGGCAGGAAACATGTTCCCAATGTTGGGGGAGTCCAGAACAAGGGGCCACAGTTTAAGAACAAGGGCCATTAAGAACTGAGATGTAAAACTTTTTTAGTCAGAGAGTTGTGAATCTGTGGAATTCTCTGCCTCAGAAGGCAGTGGAGGCCAATTCTCTGAATGCATTCAAGAAAGAGCTAGACAGAGCTCTTAAGGATAGCGGAGTCAGGGGGTATGGGGAGAAGGCAGGAACGGGGTACTGATTGAGAATGATCAGCCATGATCACATTGAATGGCGGTGCTGGCTCGAAGGGCCGAATGGCCTCCTCCTGCACCTATTGTCTATTGTCTATTGTCCTTGGTGAGTTTCAACGTGTCCTCATGACTTCTGATACTGCTGTAAAATAGGAAGATTGTGTGGCGTAATCGTGATGGTATTGGTGTAACCGAATAATAACAGGCAGTACTATCAAAGCCCACACTATCTAACGTAACTTAACCAAAGGTAAATGATCAAAAGTAAGGGCGGCACGGTGGTGCAGTGGTAGAGTTACTGGCTCACAGTGCCCACTGTCACGGAGACCCGGGTTCCATCCTGACTATGGGTGCTGTCTGCACGGAGTTTGTACGTTCTCCCCGTGACCACGTTGGGTTTTCTCCGAGGTCTTCGGTTTCTGCCCACACTCCAAAGACGTGCAGGTTTATAGGTTAATTGGCTTGGTTATAAATGTAAATGATCCCTAGCGTGTGCAGGGTAGTGTTCGTGTGCGGGGATTGCTGGTCGCTGCGGACTCGGTGGGCTGAAGTCCCTGTCTCCCTGATTTATCTCTAAACTGAACTAAACTAAACTTAAATCTTTGGCAAGGTGATGAAGGGTCTCAAAAACTGGATTAAATCAGTAGGCTAAAACAAATCATCCATTACATTACAATATACATTAAAGACTTGGATGAAGGGATTAAAAGTACCATTAGCAAATTTGCAGATGATACATAGAAACATAGAAACATAGAAAATAGGTGCAGGAGTAGGCCATTCGGCCCTTCGAGCCTGCACCGCCAATCAATATGATCATGGCTGATCATCCAGCTCAGTATCCTGTACCTGCCTTCTCTCCATACCCCCTGATCCCTTTAGCCACAAGGGCCACATCTAACTCCCTCTTAAATATAGCCAATGAACTGGCCTCAACTACCTTCTGTGCAGAGAATTCCACAGACTCACCACTCTCTGTGTGAAGAAATGTTTTCTCATCTCGGTCCTAAAAGACTTCCCCCTTATCCTTAAGCTGTGACCCCTGGTTCTGGACTTCCCCAACATCGGGAACAATCTTCCCGCAGGGTGGGTGGTAGTGTGAACTGTGAGGAAGATGCTGTGAGGTTGCAGGGTGACTTGGACAGGTTGTGTGAGTGTGCGGATGCGTGGCAGATGCAGTTTAATGTGGATAAGTGTGAGGTTATCCACTTTGGTGGTAAGAATAGGAAGGCAGAGTATTATCTGAATGGTGTCAAGTTAGGAACAGGGGACGTACAACGAGATCTGGGTGTCCTAGTGCATCAGTCACTGAAAGGAAGCATGCAGGTACAGCAGGCAGTGAAGAAAGCCAATGGCTTTCATAACAAGAGGAGTTGAGTATAGGAGCAAAGAGGTCCTTCTGCAGTTGTACAGGGCCCTAGTGAGACCGCACCTGGAGTACTGTGTGCAGTTTTGGTCTCCAAATTTGAGGAAGGATATTCTTGTTATTGAGGGCGTGCAGCGTAGGTTTACTAGGTTAATTCCCGGAATGGCGGGACTGTCCTATGTTGAAAGACTGGAGCGTCTAGGCTTGTATACACTGGAATTTAGAAGGATGAGAGGAGAACTTATCGAAACGTATGATTATTAAGGGGTTGGACACGTTAGAGGCAGGAAACATGTTCCCAATGTTGGGGGAAACCAGAACAAGGGGCCACAGTTGCCTCAGAAGGCAGTGGAGGCCAATTCTCTGAATGCATTCAAGAGAGAGCTAGATAGAGCTCTTAAGGATAGCGGAGTCAGGGGGTATGGGCAGAAGGCAGGAACGGGGTACTGATTGAGAATGATCAGCCATGATCACATTGAATGGCGGTGCTGGCTCGAAGGGCCGAATGGCCTCCTCCTGCACCTATTGTCTATTGTCCATTACATTACCAATACAGTTTTGATTTTTAGCAATCAGGCTGAGAAATAACTAATCTATTAAAATGATCAGATTAACCTGCATACACCAAATTACCCTGTTTTGGTACTTGACATGATCTAAGTTTCTTGAATTGGGCTGAACGTTGAATAAAATGATTATCATGAACTTGAGTATTACATTGAATTATGAATATGAAGTGCTCCTGTAAGTCTATGTTGCATTTAGTTTTCACAAAATGCTGGAGTAACTCAGCAGGTCAGGCAGCATCTCTGAAGAGAAGGAACGGGTGACGTTTCGGGTCGAGACCCTTCTTCAGACTGATGTCGGGGGGGGCGGGACAAAGGAAGGATATAGGTGGAGACAGGAAGATAGAGGGAGATCTGGGAAGGGGGAGGGGAAGAGAGGGACAGAGGAACTGTCTAAAGTTGGAGAAGTCAATGTTCAGACCGCTGGGCGGCATTGACTTACAGCTCAGCGGTATGAACATTGACTTCTCCAACTTTAGATAGCTCCTCTGTCCCTCTCTTCCCCTCCCCCTTCCCAGTTCTCCCTCTATCATCCTGTCTCCACCTATATCCTTTCTGTGTCCCGCCCCCCCGACATCAGTCTGAAGAAGGGTCTCGACCCGAAACGTCACCCATTTCTACTCTCCAGAGATGCTGCCTGACCTGCTGAGTTACTCCAGCATTTTGTGATACCTTCGATTTGTACCAGCATCTGCAGTTATTTTCCTGCACTCAATGTTGCATTTGATCAATTTCCTCCTGGGATAAATAAAGTTCTATCATGTTGTTTTTTTTTCCTCTTGCTTTTGCTATTCCATATCTTCAAGGTATTGACATCTCCAGCGATTTTGGCTTTCCATGAGTTACATGGAAATCTGCTATTTATTATTCACACATGACCATTGGTACCTTTTCTCAGGTCACTTTATTGTGAGTCCTATTATAGTCAATGCCTGTGCAATCTACATTCCAACAAGGTAGTACTCAAAATGGAAATATTATCCTTCATCCAGAAATATTATCCTTAATCTGGAGTATAAGAAAATAACTGCAGGTCAGGCAGCATCTCAGGAGAGAAGGAATGGGTGACGTTTCGGGTCGAGACCCTTCTTCAGACTGAAGGCCATTTATAATAAAACCATTGACATTAACAAGCTCGCTGAATAAAAGGTACCAATTGAACCTTGGACATTAGGGGATATAATAGCTTCCTTTTGTGTAGGAAGGAACTGCAGATGCTGGTTTACACCGAAGATAGACACAAAATGCTGGAGTAACTCAGCGGGACAGGCAGCATCTCTGGAGGGAAGGAACCGGTGACGTTTCAGGTCGAGACCCTTCTTCAGACTGAGAGTCAGGGGAGAGGGAGACATTGAGATGTGGAACGGCAAGGTGTGAAAACGTGAGATCAAAGGGGATGCAGCTCAAGGAAAATGTAGAATGGATCATTTAGCTAGGGGTGGGTAATAAAGAGGCATATAAAGATACAATTTAATCAGGACAGTTAAACTGGTCAGACAACTAGGATGCGGGAGGGATGGAGAGAGAGGGAAAGCAAGGGCTACTTGAAGTTAGAGAAGTCAATATTCATACCGCTGGGGTGTAAGCTGCCCAAGCGAAATATGAGGTGCTGTTCCTCCAATTTGTGTTTGGCCTCACTCTGACAATGGAGGAGGCCCAGGACAGAAAGGTCAGTGTGGGAATGGGAATGGGAGGAGGAGTTAAAGTGTTTTGCTGGTAAGTTTGCTGGTAGATCAGGTAGGTTTAGGTGGACTGAGCAGAGGTGTCCGAGGCTGCCCTTGGTCTCGCCGACGTACAGGTGTTGACACCTGGAACAACGGATACAGTAGATGAGGCTGGAGGAGGTGCAAGTGAACCTCGGCTTCCTTTCGGTCGTCATAAGATTGCTCCTAAAGATATGTGATGTTACTTCCACACTTTGCAACTTACAAAAATGTTTTGATTTGTTTTAGTTTTCAGAAAGAGTTTTCTCCTGAAGACAAGGACATTGGGAAGAAAACAAAAACTATTGACATAAATCTACTTGCTATACTTCCTAAAGGTTAGTACCATCGTGCTTTGAACGGATTAAGTTGCAAAACCAACTTGAATGAAAGAAGTTGTAAATACCTGCGGGCACGGTGGCGTGGCGATAGAGCTACTGCCTTACAGTACCAGAGACACGGGTTCGATCCTGACCACGGGCGCTGTTTGTACGGGGTGTTTGTACGCTCTCCCCGTGACCCGCGGTTTCCTCCCAAACTCCAAAGACGTGCAGGTTTGTAGGTTAATTTGGCTTCGTCATGAATGTAAAATTGTCCCTCGTGTTTGTAGGGTTGTGTTTCATGTGCGGGGATCGCTGGTCGGTGTGGACTCGGTGGGCCGAAGAGCCTGTTTCCGTGCTGTATCTCTAAGCTAAACTAGACTAAAATTCCTTTGGGGTATTGTCTTGTTTGATGAATTTTGCAGAAATCAAGTGAAACGATCTTAGTTATTGCTTCAGTTGTATCTCCAAGTTTTGTCATTTAAAATAAAATAATGAGCACCCTATCTTGCATCAGTAGATTTCCACCCAATGTGTTAATGCTCATGCTGTTACAAGATGTCAGACAAAGTCCGTAGAAAGGTTTCAACCCAAAATATCTCCTATCCATGTTATTCAGAGATGCTTTCTGACCCGATGAGATACTCCAGCACTTTTTGTCCTAAAATCACCCGTCTCTACATAATTACAATTTTGGTATTTTCTTTCACACATTGCAATCATTGTTGACCCTCCTTGATCGGACTTTGCTGGCTTTACCTTGCACTAAACATTACCCCCTTATCGTGTATCTGTACACTGTAAACAGCTCGATTGTAATCATGTTATTCACAAAATGCTGGAGTAACTCAGCAGGTCAGGCAGCATCTCGGGAGAGAAGGAATGGGTGACGTTTCGGGTCGAGACCCTTCTTCAGATTGTAATCGTGTGTTGTTTTTCCGTTGACTGGTTAGCACGCAACAAAAGTTTTTCACTGTACCTCGGTACACGTGACAATAAACTAAACTGAACTAAGTATTCTAATTTATCTGCTGAGGAGACTCAGGTCCTTTGGAGTGCAGGGGGCACTCCTAAAGACCTTCTACAACACGGTGGTTGCATCGGCCATTTTCTATGGAGTGGTCTGTTGGAGCAGCAGCACCTCAGCGGCGGAAGGGGAGAGACTTGACAAGCTGGTCAGGAAGGCCAGCTCTGTCCTGGGTTGCCCCCTCGACTCAGTGCAGGCGGTGGGAGAGAGGAGGATGATGGCAAAGCTAACATCGCTGCTGGACAACGACTCCCACCCCATGTAGGACACTGTCACTGCACTGAGCAGCTCCTTCAGTGACAGACTCCTTCACCCCAAGTGCGTGAAGGAGAGATATAGGAGGTCCTTCCTTCCCGCTGCTGTGAGACTGCACAACCAGCACTGCTCCCAGCAGACCAGTCAACAGCAACAGCTAAGAACACACGGAAAACTGATGACAATTTATGTATCTTTTATTTATAATGAATGTCTCTTGCTATCCACTTTGCTGCTGTAACACTGTAGATTTCCCCGGTGTGGGACGAATAAAGGAATATGTTATTATTATTATTATTATTAAGCACCTCAACAAACTGTCAGTCACCTGAGGGGTTCTGTAGGAAGGAACTGCAGATTCTAGTTTACACCGAAAATAGACACAACATGCTGGAGTAACTCAGCGGGACAGGCAGCATCTCTGGAGAGAAGGAATGGGTGACGTTTCGGGTTCAGACCTGAAGAAGGGTCTCAACACGAAACAACAAGCTTTCCTTCCATCCAGAGATGCTGCCTGTCCCGCAGAGTTGGCCACCTGAGGGATATTGGGCTAAGATAATGACAGTATTAATCCTTTGTTCATGTCTGGCTGTGTAGAGTGGTACGAAAATAGCCAAATGTCACATGGCATCTTCTAACAGGATCTGAAGTTTGAGTTCCAGATTAAACTTAAAAAGTCCCAGCGGAACGGTGATTGTACAGTGTCCTTCTGACAGCAAGCCCTACAAGTGAAGTGCAGGCTGTTCCTTCAGATCAAGTCAAGGCAGCAGCGTAGTGGTAAAGCTGCTGCCTCACAGCGACAGAGACCCGTGTTCGATGCTGACCATGGGTGCTGTCTGTACGGAGTTTGTACGTACTCCCCGTGACCTGCTTGGGTTCTCCATGGGAACTCCGGTTTCCTCCCACACTCCAAAGACGTACAGGTTTGTAGGTTAATTGGCTTTGATAAAATTGTAAATTGTCGTGTGTGTGTTAGTGTATTAGTGTTAGTATATTAGTGTTGGTGTATTAGTGTTAGTGTATTAGTGTTAGTGTATTTGTGTTAGTGTGTTTGTTTGTGTTAGTGTGTGTGTTAGTGTGTGTTAATGTTTGTGTGATAGTGTTTGTGTGTGATAGTGTTTGTGTGTGTGTGTGAGTGATAGTGTTTGTGTGTGTGTGAGAGTGATAGTGTGTGTGTGTGTGTTTGTGATAGTGTTTGTGTGTGTGACAGTGTTTGTGTGGGTGTGTTAGTGATAGTGTTTGTGTGTGTTTGTGATAGTCTTTGTGTGTGTGTTTGTGATAGTGTGTGTGTGTGTGTGTGTGATAGTGTTTGTGTGTGATAGTGTTTGTGTGTGTTTGTGATAGTGTTTGTGTGTGGTGTGTGTGTGAGAGTGATAGTGTTTGTGTGTGTGTGTGTGTGATAGTCTTTGTGTGTGTGTGATAGTGTTTGTGTGTGTGTGTGTGATAGTATTTGTGATAGTGTTTGTGTGTGTGTGTGTGTGATAGTGTTTGTGATAGTGTTTGTGTGTGTGTGTGTGTGTGTTTGTGATAGTGTGTGTGTGTGAGTGTGTGATAGTGTGTGGGGATCGCTGGTCGGCACGGACTAGGTGGGTCGAATGGCCTGTTTCCGCGCTGTATCCGTGAACTGAACTTATCAAATGCATTTAATTTTGCATTCGCTAATGTGGTCCTCATGGCTCATTTTAACCTTTGAAACTGGAGTGTAATGTAACACTATTAATAAGGATGAGATCAGTCCAGTAGTGGGAAACGATCTATTCGTGGCAGATATTCATGTGGAATTGGAATCAGCTGGATGAGCTAACAGAAAAGGCTAGAAAACATTGGTAGGAATTATTTATAGGCCACTAGATCGTAGTTGTAAGATAGGGTACCTTGCTTTAGTTTAGAGATACCGCACGGAAACAGGCCCTTCAGCCCACCGAGTCCACACTAACCAGCGATCCTGACACACTAACACTATCCTACACACACTCGGGACAATTTTTACATTTGTACCAAGCCAATTAACCTGCAAACCTGTACGTCTTTGGAGTGTGGGAGGAAACCGAAGATCTCGGAGAAAACCCACGCGGGTCACGGGAAGAACGTACAAACTCCGTACAGACAGCGCCCGCAGTCGGGATGGAACCCGGGTCACCGGCGCTGTGAGGCAGCAACTCTACCGCTGCGCCACCATTTATTCCGTCCAATTAATCTGAAAATTTGAGATGCAAGGGGGTAACTCAGTAATCACGGGGTACCGTGCATGCTGAATAAATCAAGCCAGCAGTAATAATGCGGAGGATGAATTAAAGGAGTGCACATGTGATAATTTGCCCCATCAATGCATTGAGAAACCAATAGGAAGTTTAGAGCGCAGAGAACTGGGAATAATATACTGGCATGGATTGGGAGCACCTCGATAAACATGGACATTTTCAGCACTCTTCAAGTTCCGGCAACTCTTGGCGAAAAGTGACTTCTCAAACTGCCAACAACCTCGTGCCCTAAACCTCCGTTTCCACACTCTATGACTCTATTTTTAAATATCTCCGACTATCCAATAGACAATAGACAATAGGTGCACGAGGAGGCCATTCGGCCCTTTGAGCCAGCACCGCCATTCAATGTGATCATGGCTGATCATTCTCAATCAGTACCCCGTTCCTGCCTTCTCCCCATACCCCCTGACTCCGCTATCCTTAAGAGCTCTATCTAGGTCTCTCTTGAATGCATTCAGAGAACTGGTCTCCACTGCCTTCTGAGGCAGAGAATTCCACAGATTCACAACTCTCTGACTGAAAAAGTTTTTCCTCGTCTCCGTTCTAAATGGCCGAACCCTTATTCGTAAACTGTGGCCCCTTGTTCTGGACTCCCCCAACATTGGGAACATGTTTCCTGCCTCTAACGTGTCCAACCCCTTAATAATCTTAAGTGATTTAAAAACTTTCAAAGAAAGCCGCCGCTGACAGCCTCGCCAGCCTGAGGACTTACGACACCATACGATAGAACTTTATTCATCCCCGGAGGGAAATTGGTCTGCCGACGGTCACAACACGCAGCAAGGTACACGAAAACTTGAAATTAAAATTAAATTGAAAGTGAAAAAAAAAAAGTAAAAGACAAGTGACTGTTGTCTGGCTGCCGTGTGCACGGCACCTTAACCAGAACGAACGAACAAACAAACAAATGCAGGCTTATCCCCTGGGCAGAGGATTCTCAAGCTAGAGTGCCCCCACTCCCCCATTTCTCCCCACTTATAGTTTGCTCCATCTCGCAAGATGCCTGTTGGGGATATTCTTGCTATTGAGGGCGTGCAGCGTAGGTTTACTAGGTTAATTCCCCGAATGGCGGGACTGTCATATGTTGAAAGACTGGAGCGACTAGGCTTGCATACAGTGGAATTTAGAGGGATGAGAGGAGATCTTATCGAAACGTACAAGATTATTAAGGGGTTGGACACGTTAGAGGCAGGAAACATTTTCCCAATGTTGGGGGAGTCCAGAACCAGGGGCCACAGTTTAAGAATAGGAGGTAGGCCATTTAGAACTGAGATGAGGAAAAACCTTTTTCAGTCAGAGAGTTGTAAATCTGTGGAATTCACTGCCTCAGAAGGCAGTGGAGGCCAATTCTCCATCTTGCCCGGGTTACTTGAAAACCAAGCTTCACGGTAACGAGGCATAAACTGGATTGACTTCCAATTTACTAATAGCAGCATTAAGAAATTTAATTTTAAACGTGGTTAAATGGATTTTTGTGTGGAGTGTGGGCATTCTATGAAAATGTACGGGAGATGCATATCTGGTTTCTGGGTTGCATATCTGGGCTGGGAGCCTACTTTAAAAGTAATCGTCGATGGCCATAAACATCGCAAAAATTCCCACGCTTACCTGACCGTCAAACTGTCGCCTCCAATCTACCTGTCAAATGTCCTGACGGTAAATAAATTGGTTAAACACAAGTATTTCATGGTATCTTCAAATTACTTTACTTAATTTAATATTATGTGCTTCTAAATGCATCTTCGACAACCCAGCAAACCTGGGGACAGCATGCGACAGCGCCCGCAATAAGCTACCATACCTGGCGACAAGCCAGCTGTCGCCGAGAAATTTCTATCCGGTTAATTTCTCGGCGATGCGCCGAGATCCGCTACGGTTCATTGAAGACTCCTCACGATCATGCCCGCGACACCCCGGCGAACTGTCGGCGACAGCCTAGTCACCGGCAGTCGCCTTAAAATCGCCTAAGTGGGACAGGCCCTTACAGGGAGAATGGGGGAGGAATAGAGTATGGGTAGAAGGCTTGGGAAGTTCAGCATGTCCCCACCAACTCTCAGCAACTTCTACAGATGCGCCGTAGAAAGCATTTTATCAGGATGCATCACCGCACGGTTTGGGAACAGCTCCATCCAAGACCGCAAGAAATTGCAGATAGCTGTGGACGCAGCCCAGACCGTCACACAAACCAACCTCCCTTCCATTGACTCCGTCTACGTCTCACTCTGCCTCGGCAAGGCCAGCAGCAACAATCAAGGACGAGTCGCACCCTGGCCACTCCCTCTTCTCCCCTCTCCCATCGGGCAAAAGGTACAGAAGTGTGAAAACGCACACCTCCAGATTCAGGGACGGTGTCTTCCCAGCTGTTATCAGGCATCTGAACCATCCCGCCACAGCCAGAGAGCAGTGCTGGACTACTATCGACCTCGTTGGAGACTATCTTTGATCGGACTTTACGGGTTTGTCTTGTACTGGAAGTTATTCCCTTTATTGTGTATCTGTGCACTCCGATGGATGGATTGTAATCGTGTACTGCCTTTCCACTGACTGGATGGCACGCAACAAAAGCTTCTCACCATACCTCAGTGCACGTGATAATAATAAACTGAACTAAATACACAAAGAAAATATCTCTGATAGGGTGAGTCTGGGGTTGAGATGGTGCAGTCTAGCTTGAGAACAGGGGATGGGCTGTCACTGCCTCATCACTCTGCACTGCCCCACTTGGGCAATGAGAACACGTATTTCAGGTTGTTGTTCATCCATCACAGCTCAGCATTCAACACCATCATCCGCACCAAACCTATCATTAAACTCTGAGACATGCATCCCTGTGCAATTCTACCCTCTACTTCCTCATCAGCAGACCACAATCCGTATGAATTGGCAACAATAGTTCCTCCTCGCTAATCATAAACACAGGAGCACCTCAGGGCTGTGTGCTCAGTCATAAGGTCATGTGATACGAGTAGAATTACGCCATGCGGCCCATCAAGCCTACTCCGCCATTCAATCTTGGCTGATCTATCTCTCCCTCCTAACCCCATTCTCCTGTCTTCTCCCCATAACCCCTGACACCCGTACTGATCAAGAATCTATCTCTCTCTGCCTTAAAAATATCCACTGACGACCTCCACAGCCTTCTGTGGCAAAGAACTCCACAGGTTCACCACCCTCTGACTAAAGACATTCCTCCTCATCTCCTTCCTAAAAGAAGAACCTTTAATTCTGAGGCTATGACTCTATGTTCCGACTAGTTGAAACATCCTCTCCACATCCACTCTATCCAAGCCTTTCACTCTTCTGTATGTTTCAATGAGGTCCCCCCTCATTTCTTCGAAGCTCCAGCGAGTACAGGCTGGAGTTTAGATGCTGCCTGTCCTGCTGAGTTACTCCAGCATTTTGTGTCTGTCAAGTTCATGATGGTGGATGTCTGGCATACTACCTTGTTTCCTTTGGCACCCGGTATGATAGTGATCTAAGAGGAGGCAGGAACCTAACCTCAAGTAGCCCTTCCTCCTTCTCTCCCCACCCCTTCCTCCTTCTCTCCCCACCCCTTCCTCCTTCTCTCCCCACCCCTTCCCCCTTCTCTCCCCACCCCCTCCCCCTTCCCCACCCCTTCCCCCTTCTCTCCCCACCCCTTCCCCCTTCTCTCCCCACCCCTTCCTCCTTCTATCCCCATCCCCTCCCCCTTCTCTCCCCACCCCTTCCCCCTTCTCTCCCCACCCCTTCCCCCTTCTCTCCCCACCCCCTCCCCCTTCCCAGTTCTCCCACCAGTCTTACTGTCTCCGACTACATTCTGTCTCTGTCCCGCCCACTCCCCTGACATCAGTCTGAAGAAGGGTCTCGACCCGAAACGTCACCCGTTCCTTCTCTCCAGAGATGCTGCCTGACTTACTCCAGCATTTTGTGTCCACCTCAGATTGCAGATGGGTTAAAGATGTCGATGAATACTGGTGAGCTGCTCCTTGAAGCTTGTGAGGATGCGGTCAGGGTCTGCACTTGGCCCAGTTGCTTTCTGCGACTTCACTCTCAGGAAGGTTAATCAGCTACTTGCTGTGGTGGCCAAGGTGTACCCAAGGCTATTGAGGCAGGGGACTGACCTTCTCACCACTGTTCCTGCTATCAGTCTCTGCTTCCTTCCATGGATCCAATTCTCTATCCAGTCGGCCATCTCTCCTTGGATCCCGTCCGATCTAACCTTCCAGAGCAGCCTACCATGCAGAACCTTGTCAAATGCCTTGCTGAAGGAATTGCCTTATTG
This sequence comes from Rhinoraja longicauda, assembly GCF_053455715.1. Taxonomy (NCBI): domain Eukaryota; kingdom Metazoa; phylum Chordata; class Chondrichthyes; order Rajiformes; family Arhynchobatidae; genus Rhinoraja; species Rhinoraja longicauda. The sequence goes on along the minus strand of NC_135954.1, from coordinate 109,005,208 downwards.
ACTGGTGTCGATGAACAATTACACGCATCTGCATTCTTAACTCCCTTTATGATTGTAGTTACAATAGATAGACAATAGGTGCAGGAGGAGGCCATTCGGCCCTTCGAGCCAGCACCGCCATTCAATGTGATCATGGCTGATCATTCTCAATCAGTACCCCGTTCCTGCCTTCTCCCCATACCCCCTGACTCCACTATCCTTAAGAGCTCTATCTAGCTCTCTCTCGAATGCATTCAGAGAATTGGCCTCCACTGCCTTCTGAGGCAGAGAATTCCACAGATTCACAACTCTCTGACTGAAAAAGTTTTTCCTCATCTCAGTTCTAAATGGCCTACCCCTTATTCTTAAACTGTGGCCCCTGGTTCTGGACTCCCCCAACATTGGGAACATGTTTCCTGCCTCTAACGTGTCCAACCCCTTAATAATCTTATACGTTTCGATAAGATCTCCTCTCATCCTTCTAAATTCCAGTGTATACTTGGCGTGGGGGCGTGGCTGTGTTCTGCAGCTGTGGCTCACCGGCAGTCTCTCTGTCTTTTTTTTGTTTTTGTCTTTGTTATCGTTTAATTGTTTCTTTTGATTTATTTTTAACTCTGTATATGTGGGGGGTGGGGGAAACCTTTTTTTCCAATCTCCTCCTCAACGGAGATGCGACCTTTACCGTGGTGTGTCTCCGTTCATGCTACGGCCTAACATCGTGGAGTCGGCGGCCTCCAGCTGGGATCGACCTTGAAGACTCCGGTCGCAGGGCCTGGACTTACCATCTCGGAGGCTTCGGCCGTGGGCCCTGCAGACCGCAACATCGGGAGCTCGCAGGTCCCTGGCTGGCGACCGGCTTTCAGGAGCTCCAGCCGTAGCAGCTTCGATCGCCCCGGAGCGCGAGGTTTGATTGACCCGCTCGCAGGCCCCTCATCGCCCTGCGTGGCCTGGCCGCGGCACTTTCCATCGCCCGGTGGGGGCTCAGGACCTTCATCGGCCTGCTCGGCTCGGCCCTGGGACTTTCCATCGCCCGGTGGGGGCTTCAAAAGTCGGGAGCCTCGATCGCCTCGTGGCACCACGGGAGAAGAATGAGGAGGAGATAAGACTTTTCTTTGCCTTCCATCACAGTGAGGGTGTGCCTGGAGCAATCACTGTGATGGCTGTTTGTGTTAAAAATTGTAATTGTGTGTCTTGTGTTCTTTATTGTCTACTGCCGGACCCTGACGTGAGAGGACGCTGGCGCTGTTTGTTCGCCGCTTCTCCGTCAGGACAGTTCGTTTGTTTGTTTTTATGTCTTGACTGTTTTTGTAAAGCGTCTTTGAGCATTTGGAAAAGCGCTATAAAAAATAAATGTTTATTATTATTATTATTATTATACAAGCCTAGTCGCTCCAGTCTTTCAACATATGACAGTCCCGCCATTCCAATTACTGAGCGTCATTGTTGCCAAATTCTCTTGCTGTTCAGGCGTGCTTTCACCTATTACTATTTCTAGTTGCAGAACTTCGAAAAGTATTTGAAGCTGGGCAGAGGTCCTCTGTGGAAATGAACAGGTAATGGGGATTTATTTCAAAGTAATTTTTAGTTAGCGTTGAATAATTGGGCAGTGGTAAAGTAACTGCCTTGCAGCGGGCGAGTTGCTGCCTTACAGCGCCAGAGTCCCGGGTTCAAACCAGACCATGGGTGCTTTCTGTCTCCCCGTGACTGCCTGGGTTTTCTCCAAGATCTTCGGTTTCCTCCCTCACACCAAAGACGTACAGGTTTGTAGGCTAATTGGCTTGGTGTATGTGTAAATTGTCCCTAGTGTGTGTAGGATAGTGTTAATGTGCGGGGATCGCTGGGCGGGGCGGACTCAATGGGCCGAAGGGCCTGTTTCCGCGCTGTATCTCTAAAGTAAACTAAATAAATGCCAATGGACAGGTTTCACTTTAATTTGCAAGTCGGTGCACGGTTAGTATTTTTTGAACCGTTGGTTTAGAGTGAATTCACACTAGTGTCTTATTTGGATAACATTTCTAAACTTGCCTTGATGATGTCAGGCTTTGAACCGGTCCTGCTGAGCCGGATGGTCACATCGCACAGTGAACCGGCACAGATCTACTTGCACTTTACTCTGTTTTAAAACTGTTACAATCTGTTTCATTGGGTTGTTTAAATTAATACTGACTAGCTAATTAATTTATTGCATCGTATGGGAGGCGCATTCCCAATCTCGTTGTACCCTGTACAATGACAATAAAGACATATTGTATTGTATTGCATTGTCTAATCACTGCCCACATCTCTGAAACTGCTCTTTGCAGGAAAGAGCGGATTGCCAGACGTTTGGAAGGGATTGGAAACGAGACTCAGCCGGTGCTGCTGCAGAATTGCCCCGGGCTGGTCACCCACCGCCTACTGGAGGAAGATACTCCCAGATACACACGAGCTTCCGATGCTTGCAGTCCACCCTTAGGTGGGCGATCTGTACAATTAGCTCCAGTGGGCCGAGGACAATGCTCATTGTCATTTGTAAACACAACGCCAACCCATGTACATTATGTAAACAGTCAGCATCAAAGATACTGGAGGAGCAAGATGGACCACTCTGTTGAAATCGCCTATACTGAAGTGTAGTACGCAAAGGAGCATAACGTCCGCCATTTTAGTAGGCAAAACCCGCCGTTCGCTATGCCTCTCGCAGTGTAATCAGTGTTTTGGGGCAACAGTATGTGTGATGATACCATAAAAAGGCCGAATATATCTCATCTATCTATTCACAGATTTTTGTTATTTTTCTTTTAAAATGTTTCTGCAAATTTCTGCCTACTAAAATGGCGCCCAGACATGCAACGGTTTTTAGGGTCGAGTGGTCTATCTTGCTCCTCTAGTATCTTTGATCAGCATTAACTTTGATGTCAAGTTGGTGATACTTTTACATAAGTGCATTATCCATAGACCAGTTTAAATATGCAATGTGATGACCCATTTTGATCCTTAAGTGTCAAGTTCAGTCTGAAGAAGAGACTCGACCCGAAACGCCACCCATTCCTTCTCTCCCGAGATGCTACCTGACCCGCTGAGTTACTCCAGCATTTTGTGTCTACCTTCGACCCATTTTGATGTGCTGTTTTGCTCAAAAAGATGTTAGACTTTGTATAACATTTTGCTTAGCACTTTTTTCTAATTCTCTATTTGTTTTAATAGCACAAACATTTCTCCCAACTAATTTGGGCAGTGATAAAGCTCCCCGTCTTTTAGTTTAGTTTAATTTAGAGATGCAGTGCGGAAACAGGCCCTTCGGCCCACCGAGTCCGCGACGACCAGCGATCCCCGCACATTAACACTATCCTACACCCACTTGGAGCAATTTACATTTATACCAAGCCAATTAGCCTACAAACCACGTCATAAACTACACATCATTGGAGTGTGTGAGGAAACCGGAGATCCCGGAGAAATCCCACACGGACACGGAGAGAACGGACAGAGTCCAAACAGTCAGCACCCATAGTCCAAATCAAATCTGTGTCTTTGTCCCTGTACTGCTGCACCACTATGTGCTGCCCGTCTATGTTTCTGAAGGTGAATGGCCCATTAATCTATATACTAAAACTCTCGTTTGTTATCTTGTTTGTGACTGAACTTCATTCAAAACGGTACATGATAGCGCGACAATTTTAGGCCCACCGTACTCACCATTGTCACTTTAGTGATAGTGCAAGTGGTTTTATTAAAATCGGTGTTATATTTATAAAGTTATTCACATTTTAAAGTTTAGAAGGAGGAGGGGGAGGAGGGAGCGAGGGGGAGTGGGGGAGAGGGGAGGGGGGGGGGTTGAGGAGACAGGGGAGGACGGGAGGACAGAGTGGTGCACCAATGCAGGAGAGGTTTGGGCCCAACGGGTCCACTTGGTCTGGTTTATATTAAAACTGGTCTTTGGATAATGTACTTATGTAAAAGTATTGCCAAATTTACATCAAAGTTAATGCTGACTCTTTACATGGGCTGGCATTGTTAATATGTTAGCGTATGATGAGCGTTTGACAGCACTGGGCCCGTACTCGCTGGAGTTTAGAAGGATGAGGGGGGGACATCAGTGAAACTTACCGAATAGTGAAAGGCCTGGATAGAGTGGATGTGGAGAGGATGTTTCCACTAGTGGGAGAGTCTAGGACCAGAGGTCACAGCCTTAGAATAAAAGGAACGAGATGGGGAGGAATTTCTTTGGACAGAGGCTGGTGAATCTGTGGAATTCGGGTGGCACAGTGGTCGAGTTGCTGCCTCACAGCGCCGGAGACCCGGGTTTGATCCTGACTACGGGTGCTTGTTTGTATGGAGTTCGTACGTTCTCACTGTGACCCTGGGTAGATTTTCTCTTGGATTTCAGGGTTTTCTCCCACACTCCAAAGACGTACAGGTTTGTAGGTTAACTGGCTTGGTGTAATTGCGAATTGTCCCTAGTGTGCGTAGGCTAGTGTTACTGTGCGAGGATCGCTGGTCGGCTTGAACACGGTGGGCCGAAGGGCCTGTTTCCGCGCTGTATCTCTGAACTAAAATAAGGTAAATGTTGGCGTTCGAGTGGGATTTTTTTTAACGATGACGTCCACTATGAATTTGCAACACGGTCCACTAAACTTTATTAGTTACAGGAGAGCCGGAAGCAGAGGGCAGTGCCCCAACTAATAAGTGGGAGGTGTGTTTGCTTAAAGACGGGCCTTCATTTACAAGAACTGCGATGCAAACTTTAGTCAGAGGGTGATGAATCTTGAAACCCTTCTGTAGTCAGAGGATGGTGAATCTCTAAACCCATCTTTAGTCAGAGGATGGTGAATCTCTAAGCCCATCTTTAGTCAGAGGGTGGTGTCAGTGGGTGGTGAATCTCTAAACCCATCTTTAGTCAGAGGGTGGTGTCAGTGGGTGGTGAACCTCTAAACCCTTATTTGGCCAGATGATGGTGAGTCAGAGGGTGGTGAATCTGTGGAATTCTTTGCCCCAGAAGGCTGTGGAGGCCAAGTCAGTGGATATTTTTAAGCCATAGATTGATAGATTCTTGATTTGTACGGGTATTAGGGGTAATGGGGAGAAGGCAGGAGAATGGGGTTGAGAGGGGAAGATAGATAGGCCATGCTGAAATGGCAGAGTAGACAATGGGCTAAATGGCCTAGTTTAGAGATACAGCGCGTCAACCAGCGATCCCCACACATTAACATGCAGACACACACACACACACACACACACCACACACACACACACACACCACACACACCACACACACACATACACACACACACACACACACACACACACACACAGACACACACACACGCGCACACACAGACACACACACACACCACACACACACACACACACCACACACACACACACACACACAGACACACACACACGCGCACACAGACACACAGACACACACACACACACACAGACACACACACACACACACAGACACACACACCACACACACACACACACACACACACACACACCACACACACACAGACACACAGACACACACACACACACACACACACACAGACACACACACACGCGCACACACACACACACACAGTCTCACACACACACACAGACACACACACACAGACACACACCAGACACACACACCACACACACACACACCACACACACACCACACACACACACACACCACACACACACACACACACATACACACACACACACACACACACACACACACACACACACACACACACACAACAAACCTGAACGTCTTTGGAGTGTGCGAGGAAACGAAAAATCTTGGAGAAACTCACGCAGGTCACGGGGAGAACGTACAAACTCCGTACAGATAGCTCCCGTAGTCAGGATCGAACCCGGGTCTCTGGCGTTGCAAGGCACCACTGTGCTGCCCTAATTCTTCTCCTAGAACTTATGAACTGAGTGCTGGATAGATTTTTACTGTCTGTAATATTTCTCCAAAGATGTACAGGTATGTAGGTTAATTAGCTGGGCAAATGTAAATATTGTCCCTAGTGGGTGTAGGATAGTGTTAATGCGCGGGGATCGCTGGGCGGCGCGGACCCGGTGGGCCGAAGGGCCTGTTTCTGCGCTGTATCTCTAAATCTAAAATACATAAGATCATTAGTAGAATTAGGCCATTTGGCCCATCAAGTCTACCCCGCCATTCAATCATAGAACCATAGTGTGATACAGCGTGGAAACAGGCCCACACCGGCCAACATGTCCCAGCCACACTAGTCCCACCTGCCTGCGCTTGGTTCATATCCCTCCAAACCTGTCCTATCCATGTACCTGTCTAACTGTTTCTTAAACGTTGGGATAGTCCCAGCCTCAACTACCTCCTCCAGCAGCTTGTTCCGTGCACCCATCACCCTTTGTGTGAAAAAGTTACCCCTTCCGATTCCTATTAAATCTTTTCCCCTTCACCTTGAACCCATGTCCTCTGGTCCTCGATTCCCCTACTCTGGGCAAGAGACTCTATGTGCATCTATCCAATCTATTCCTCTCACGATTTTATACACCCCTCATCCTCCTGCTCCCCAAGGAATAGAGACCCAGCCTGGTCAACCTCTCCCTATAGCTCAGACCCCTCTAGTCCTTGCGGCACGGTGGCGCAGTGGTAGAGTTGCTGCCTTACAGCGAATGCAGCGCCGGAAATTCAGGTTCGATCCTGACTGCGGGCACCGTCTGTATGGAGTTTGTACGTTCTCCCCGTGACCTGCGTGGGTTTTCTCCGAGATCTTCGGTTTCCTCCCACACTCCAAAGACGTGCAGGTGTGTAGGTTAATTGGCTGGGGAAATGTAAAAATTGTCCCTAGGGTGTAGGATGGTGTTAGTGTGCAGGGACCGCTGGGCGGCGCGGACCCGGTGGGCCGAAGGGCCTGTTTCCGCGCTATATCTCTAAAGAAAAATCTAAAACATCCTCGTAAAAACGAGGGGAAAAAAGTCATGGCCGATCTATCTCTCCCTTCCTAACCCCACTCTCCTGCCTTCTCACCGCGTAGCTCCTGACTATCCGTTCTTATTTTCCAGTTCGAAGGTCGGATAAGGAAGGGCCGGAGCAGCACCTCGCCGAGGACCCCCATTCGGAAAGGCAGTCGAGGCCCAGGTGCCGGGGCGAGGTCAGGCACGTGGCCGCCGAGCCCCCTTGCCCCGTCGGCACGGACATCGGAGTGCTGGACGCCAAAGCCGAGCGGATAGCCAAGTACAAAGCGGAGAGGCGGCGGCAGCTGGCCGAGAAGTACGGCATTTCCCTGGACTCGGAGTCGGATGGGGGCATCGCGACCAAGTACCCGAGAACCAGGAAGGAAACGGACGTCGCCGAACCAGCGCCGCTGCCGCCATCGCCATCGCCGGCCTACAGCGGCGGCTTGGGGCCGGTCAAGGCGCTACCTTCCAGGGATCAGGTGGCCGGAGAGGCGGAGGCCCAGTCGCCCGGCGGGCCCACAGGCAGGCTCTCCTCGGATGGAAACGGTTTCCTGGAAAGGGAGAGTCTACTGAACGACGAAAACCAGAAGAGGGCGTTTGAGTGGAGTGCTCCGGGAAGCCATTTGGAGCCGGCCAATCTCATGGACCTGACTCTGTCCGACGTGCCAAGCTCGCCGACATCCACCTGGAGAGTTTCACTCACGTCACCAAAGCATTTCTCCGAAGTGTTTAATTCAGTCCGTGAGCCGTCTCACTGCTTGCAGAATGAACAAGGGTAAGATGTTCATTTATTATCTCCGAAGAATGTAGTCTCGGTGAAGCTGAGGTCGTCGGGCAGCATCCTTAAATTTTATGTCTCTGTGTACATTCACGTGTCCGGCTTGGGAAACACATTTAAATGATTCCCACAAGATTACCATTTCTTTTCTGAAATGCAGAGTTGCTTCCATGAGTGGGCTGCTAGCTAAGTGGCTTGACAGTCCAGGTCAAGTGTTTTTGGTCGCTTCCGGATTATTTTAAGAGTTGTATACATTATCGAATCGTATTGAGCAGTGACTCTGGTGAAGGGGCGTCGTGCCTGACAGGTGGCAAAGGTGGAGCCAAGCGACTCCGTCAAATGCTTTGGGTGGCGCGGCGGTAGATGCGGGAAGATTGTTCCCGATGTTGGGGGAGTCCAGAACCAGGGGTCACAGCTTAAGGATAAGGGGGAAGTCTTTTAGGACCGAGATGAGAAAACATTTCTTCACACAGAGAGTGGTGAGTCTGTGGAATTCTCTGCCACAGAAGGTAGTTGAGGTAAGTTCATTGGCTATATTTAAGAGGGAGTTAGATGTGGCCCTTGTGGCTAAAGGGATCAGGGGGTATGGAGAGAAGGCAGGTACAGGTTGCTGAGTTGGATGATCAGCCATGATCATATTGAATGGCGGTGCAGGCTCGAAGGGCCGAATGGCCTACTCCTGCACCTATTTTCTATGTTTCTATGTAGAGTTGCTGCCTCGCGGCACCAAAGTCCACCGGGTTCGATCCCGACTACGGGCGCTCGTCTTGTACGGAGCTTGGACATTCTCCCCGCGGCCTGCGTGGGTTTTCTCCGGGTGCTCCGGTTTCCTCCCACGCTCCAAAGACGTACACGATTGTATGCTAAAATAGGCTTGGGTTAATAAATAAATAAATTATAAGTCCCAGTGTGTGGGATAGTACTAGTGTGATCGCGCGGTCGGCGCGGACTCAGTGGGCCGAAGGGCCTGCTTCCACGCTGTACCTCTGAACGAAAAACTATCAGTGGTTCTAATTTGGCAGTAACTTGCGTTCGGGCGTTGAGCACAGTAATTGGGATGCTCGGCTGCAGCTGTACAAGACGTTGGTAAGGCCACATTTGGAGTACCATGTACAGTTCTGGTCACCTTGCTGGATGGATGTAACTGAGCCATAATAATCATTTTAAGACTTATCAAACTATGCTTCTTTCGACCTTATTGGAGACTCTCAGACTATCTGCGATCAGACTTTACTGGACTTAATCTTGCACTAAACGTCATTCACGTTATTCCCTTTAGCATGCATCTGTACACTGTGAACGGCTCGATTGTAATCGTGTATTGTCTTTCCGCTGACTGGTTAGCACGCAACAAAAGCTTCTCACTGTACCTCGGTACATGTGACAATAAAGTGAACTGAACGAAGGAGAAGGGGGGGGGGGGGCAGAGAGAGAGAGAGGTGGTGGGGGGAGAGAAGGGGTGAAATCTTTCCCCTTATGCCTTCTAGTTTTAGTCTCCCCTAACTTGGGAAAAGGCTGTGATCATTCACCTTATCTGTGCCCCTCATGAGTTTAAAAAACCCCTATAAAGTTCCCCCTCAGCCTCCTACCTTCTGGGAACCAATCCAGCCGCTGACAACTTAAGTGCACTGGTTCCCGTAATAGCTCTGTAAATCTCCTTTCCACCCTTCCCAGTTTAGTGAAGTCTTTCTTGTAGCCGGGCTACCAGAACTGTCCACAGTACTCCAAACACGGCCTGACCACTCGTGTTGTTGTCCCGTTACTTCCCGCCTCGTACAATCGCGCACAGACAACAAAATGCTGGAGTAACTCAGCGGGCCAGGCAGCCTCTCTGGAGAGAAGGAATGGGTGACGTTTCGGGTCGAGACCCTGCTTCAGACTGAGAGTCAGGGGAGAGGGGAGACTAGAGACATGGAAGGGCAGGGTGTGAAAACGACAGATCAAATTTCACTGTCCCCCTGATTAATTGCATGCCTCGTTGTCACCTTCCCCTCAGTCAACAATGAACCTTTGTACATTTCCTTGAGCACCGTCTGTTTTGATCTGTCATTTTCACACCTTACCCTTCCATATCTCTATGTCTCTCTCTCCCGCGATTCTCAGTCTGAAGAAGGGTCTCGACCCGAAACGTCACCCATTCCTTCTCTCCAGAGATGCCGCCTGCCCCGCTGAGTTACTCCAGTGTCTCTTTTCGGTGTAAATCAGCATCTGTAGTCAAGTCAAGTTTATTTGTCACATACACATACACGATGTGCAGTGAAATGAAAGTGACAACGCCTGCGGATTGTGCAAATAATTACAATTACAGCATAAAAATTAAAATTAATACAGAAAAAATGTAGTCCCTGGAGATATAATAGTTAACAGTCCTGATGGCCTGTGGGAAGAAACTCCGTCTCATCCTCTCCGTTTTCACAGCGTGACAGCGGAGGCGTTTGCCTGACCGTAGCAGCTGGAGCAGTCCGTTGCTGGGGTGGTAGGGGTCCCTCATGATCTTGCTTGCTCTGGATCTGCACCTCCTGATGTATAGGTCCTGCAGGGGGGCGAGTGTAGTTCCTTCCTACACAATGGTGAACAAAATCTATCCAACACACTCAGATTCTACTTCTTGTACGCTAAAAGGTAGTAGATACTCCAACATTTTGTGTCTATCTTCTTCCGTTATACCATAATTTTGATCTCAAATATTTTGCAAGTTTTCATATTTATCTGCCCACGATTGACTAGATTTCATGCTTCTGTTAAATCAAATTCTTTACCTTCAGTCTGAATAATCACACGTGATACTGGATTAGCACATCAGATTTATTCCACCATGGGGTTGTTCCCGAGAAGATCTCCAGACACAACACTAGTGTCTGAAGAGATCTCAACTCAGGGCAGGGGAAGAACAACTTCTCCACCATTGTTTACTTTGTTATACAGAAAAAGAGAGGTGTGACAAAAAGAAATCAAGGACCAATTACACATCTAATACAAGGACCAATTACACATCTAATACAATTCCCATGGTTACAGAGAAGACAAAATCATTGATACAGGTCACATGCTCATAAACCAAACCATTAATATAAGTCACATGTTTTTAGAGAAACGCATCAATTTACCTAGCGTGGATTCAAACTTTTCCTACTTTCACACGCACCCAAATAAGGAGTTGCTACTAAGAAAGAAACTTTCTTATCTCTATAGACGAGCAATCTCGCAGCTGCATGACCTTGCTTACTGCTTTCCACTAAAATACGCATCCATTTTATATTAGCTAAAACAACAAAAGAAACCATCTTTACTACAACAAAATATAATATCTCTAATTGACTATACCAGCTAATAGCATAGATTCTCACTTCCAAACGTATTGGAGTAGAACTTTGTGTGGCTTGCGACAATTTTGCATTCTCTTTCCCGTCTCCAATCCCCTGTCACTTGCTTCAAAACTTTTACAATATCCCAAATCTTTCAATTATGTGTGTGGCCTTATCACTGCAAACTTGGCAGCCACGAAAATTTAAAAAATCACAGATACTTTGTATGCATAAGAAAATTAAACCAATTGCTGCCATTTGGTCTCGTCAGTGAATGGTAAGAGCTCTTCAAAACTGCAATAAAGAGAGAGAGCCCTATTCCATCTCTGTTTGTTCATGTATAACCCAGTCATAAGAACCTACCCTTGAAATAGAAAATAGGTGCAGGAGGAGGCCATTTGACCCTTCGAGCCAGTGTGATCATGGCTGATCATTCTCAATCAGTACCCCGTTCCTCCCTTCTCCCCATACCCCCTGACTCCGCTATCCTTAAGAGCTCTATCTAGCACTCCGCTATCCTTAAGAGCTCCATCTAGCTGATCAATAATGTGTGTGGTGTAATCACTGTGAATATCATAGTTTCATTTTACAGAAATAGAATTTACATCTCTATAACATCTGTCTGAATGATCCCAAAGCACTTTGCACACAATAAATTGATTTGAACTATAGGCAAACTTGGCAGTCACGTATTTTAAAAAAAATCACAGATACTTTATATCCATAAGCAAATTAAATCAGTTGCTGCCGTTTGGTCTCGTCAGTGAGAGCTCTTCAAACCCCAAATCACAGTAAAGAGAGAGAGCCCTGTTCCATCTCTGTTTGTTCATGTATAACCCAGTCATAAGAACCTACCCTTGAAATTTAATATTAAAATACAAAATGCCTCCTTATTTTCCGATCATGCCCTTTCTGCACTGCATTCACATTCTATTGATGTCAGTGTTTTTTTTCCTACAGTCGTTTGAGAGAAAATCAACAGAAGTAAAAGTGTTCTGTTTCCTGATCCATTAAATCCAAATCATATTTTCTTTGAAACTTCCAATGCCTTGACAGCTTTACGGTCACAAAAACTCTGAGGCAGTGAACGCAGAAAGTTTGTGCTAACTTCAATTTCAAAACATCTGCAGTAATGATTGAATTATTCTTTAGGGGAGTGCACACAGTAGTAATGTAGTTTTCACAAACAGTCGGGCCTATTGAGGCACTAAAGTTGATTACACTTGCCCATGAATGCAGCAAGATGTAAAAGAGAGACACACAAGGCTGGAGTAACTCAGCGGGTCAGACAGCGTCTCTGGAGAAAAGGAATAGGTGATGTTTCGGTTTGAGACCCTTCTTCAGAGTCCGAAGGAGGTTCTCGACCTGAAACATCACCTATTCCTTTTCTCCAGAGATGCTGTCCGACCCGCTGAGTTACTCCAGCTTTGTGTGTCTACCTTTGGTTTAAACCAGCATCTGCAGTTCCTTCCTGCACGAGGTGTAAAAGGTGCTTTCTTGGTGAAAAAAAGTAGTTTTAACAAAGTTTTGTCTCTGGATGCTGTTGAGAAAACTTTATTTGTTGACTGAATTAGTTTCAAAACAGTGGGACTTTCCACTGACTGAGTTGTTTCCATTTTTGGGCAGACCAGGATTGTTTATTTTAGTGTGCGAAGGAACTGCAGATGCTGGTTTAAACCGACGATAGACACAAAATGCTGGAGTAACTTTTCAGAATTAACATTTGATAACTGGAAATGTTAACTGGAAGGAGCGGTGCAGCGGTAGAGTTGCTGCCTTACAGCGCCAGAGACCCGAGTTCGATCCTGACTTCGGGTGCTGTCTGTACGGAGTTTGTACGTTCTCCCCGTGACCTGAGTGGGTTTTCTCCGGGAGCTCCGGTTTCCTCCCACACTCCAAAGACGTACAGGTTTGCACTCGCATGGGCCCTAGCTACGCCTGCCTCTTTGTCGGGTACATCGAACAATCCCTGTTCCAGACGTACACTGGCCCCATCCCCGAACTCTACCTCCGCTACATCGACGACTGCATTGGTGCTACCTCTTGCACCCATGCAGAACTCACTGACTTCATACACTTCACCTCCAATTTCCATCCTGCCCTTAAATATACCTGGACTATCTCTGACATCTCCCTCCCGTTTGTGGACCTCACCATCTCCATCACAGGAGAAAAACTAGTGACGGACATTTATTACAAGCCCACCGACTCGCACAGCTATCTGGACTACACTTCTTCCCACCCGGTCCCCTGCAAAAAGTCTATCCCCTACTCCCAATTCCTCCGTCTACGCCGCATCTGCGCCCGGGATAAGCTGTTTCACACTAGGGCTTCTGAGATGTCCTCGTTTTTCAGAAAACGGGTCTTCCCCTCCTCCATTATAGATGAGGCTCTCACTAGGGTCTCTTCTACATCCCGCAGCTCCGCTCTTGCTCCCCATCCCCCCACTCGCAACAAGGACAGGATCCCCCTCGTTCTCACCTTCCACCCCACCAGCCAGCGGATCCAACATATCATCCACCAACATTTCCGTCACCTACAACAGGACCCCACCACTGGCCATATCTTCCCATCCCCTCCCCTCTCTGCGTTCCGCAGAGACCGTTCCCTCCGCAACTCCCTGGTCCACTCGTCCCTTCCTACCCAAACCACCCTAACCCCGGGCACTCTCCCTTGCAACCGCACGAGATGCAACACCTGTCCCTTTACCTCCCCCCTCAACTCCATCAAAGGACCCAAACATTCTTTCCAGGTGAGACAGAGGTTCACCTGCACCTCCTCCAACCTCATCTATTGCATCCGCTGCTCTAGATGTCAACTTATCTATATCGGCGAAACCAAGCGCAGGCTCGGCGATCGCTTCGCTGAACACCTGCGCTCGGTCCGCATTAACGCAACTGATCTCCCGGTGGCCCAGCACTTTAACTCCCCCTCCCATTCCCAGTCTGACCTCTCTGTCATGGGCCTCCTCCAGTGCCATAGTGAGGCCCGCCGGAAATTGGAGGAGCAGCACCTCATATTTCCCCTGGGCAGTTTGCGGCCCGGTGGTATGAACGTCGACTTCTCCAACTTCAGATAGCTCCTCTGTCCCTCCCTTCCCCATCTCCTTCCCAGATCTCCCTCTATCTTCCTGTCTCCACCTATATCCTTCCTTTGTCCCACCCCCGACATCAGTCTGAGGAAGGGTCTCGACCCGAAACGTCACCCATTCCTTCTCTCCCGAGATGCTGCCTGACCTGCTGAGTTACTCCAGCATTTTGTGAATAAACAGGTTTGTAGGTTAATTGGCTTGGTATAAATGTAAATTGTCCCTAGTGTGTGTAGGATAGTGTTAATGTGCGGGGATCGCTGGTCGATGCGGACTCGGTGGGCCGAAGGGCCTGTTTCCGCACTGTATTTCTAAACTAAACTGGAACTTTCAAAAGCTTCCTAAATAGGGTTATACCTAAATAATAGTTCCTTCCCCGACAATATATCAACTGTACCAAAGCACGCAACAAAAGGTTTTCACTGTACCTCGGTACTTGTGGCAATAAACTAAACCAAACTTACCTTCATGATATTGTCACTGTTAGGGACCAGCTAGAATAGTCTGAGATAGAGTCGGTGCACATAAGGAGTTGTATCAATTGTCATTTGATGATTCTATACAAGCTTCTGTGTATAAAATCATGAGAGGAATAGATCGGGTAGATGCACAGAATCTATTGCCTAGAGCAGGGGAATCGAGAACCAGAGGACCTAGGTTCAAGGTGAAGGGGAAAAGATTTAATAGGAATCTGAGGGGTAACGTTTTGAAGCAAGGGGTGGTGGGTGTATGGAACAAGCTGCTAGTTGAGGCTATGACTATCCCAATGTTTAAGAAACAGTTAGACAGGTACATGAATAGGACAGGTTTGGAGGGATATGGACCAAACGCAGGCAGTGGGACTAGTGTAGTTGGGACATTATTCACAAAATGCTGGAGTAACTCAGCAGGTCAGGCAGCATCTCGGGAGAGAAGGAATGGGTGACGTTTCGGGTTGAGACGTCACCCATTCCTTCTCTCCCGAGATGCTGCCTGACCTGCTGAGTTACTCCAGCATTTTGTGAATAAAAACCTTCGATTTGTACCAGCATCTGCAGTTATTTTCTTATATTATTCTGCAGTTATCTTCTTATACTACATGTAGTTGGGACATGTTGGCCAGTGTGGACAAGTTGGGCCGAAGGGCCTGTTTCCACAAGGTATCACTCTGTGATTCTATCTAGAGTGCTGGAAATAAATGTTATCAGCTTTTCAAGGTGATAACATTTTCACAACTTTGACCAGTTGTGTCAATCGCAAATTAAGATATTTTGAGGATTTAGGGTATTTTTACGTGATCAGTTATGTGATCGGTGATGTGATCAGAATTCTGCCTGTCACTAAGATGACCACTGGACACAACATGTAGCTGTCGATAATGGTGATTTTCTTTTTGAGTTCCAAAAGATGTTTTGTTGTTTGAAAAAGCTAGTTGTAACAATACTACATCTCTGGATGTGACAATGAACTCTCTGTACCTTAACAGTTAAATCTTCCAATTCCAAAAGTCTGCGTACGCCTTTTCATGGCCAACTGGACAAGCACAAGACTTGCCTGTAGATCTGTGGTTCAAAATTGATCACAAGGAGTTGTCTGCAATTGAATGGAGGAAACTATCATAGAGCAATCAAAGATGCCCATGTTTCTTTGCTGTCCAACGAAGCACCCAAACTCTGTGTTTAGTTACAACGAGGTCCAGAGGAGGTTTACCAGAATGATTCCAGGAATGAGTGGGTTAGCATATGATGAGAGCTTGATGGCACTGGGCCTGTACTCACTGGAGTTTAGAAGGTTGAGGGGGGACCTCATTGAAATTTACAGAATAATGAAAGGCATAGAGTGGATGTGGAGAGGATGTTTCCACTGGTGGGAGAGTCTAGGACCAGAGGTCACAGCCTCAGAATTAAAGGGCGCTCTTTTAGAAAGGAGGTGAGGAGGGACTTCTTTAGTCAGAGGGTAGTTAATCTGTGGAACTCATTGACACAGAGGAGGGCTGTGGAGGCCAAGTCAGTAGATATTTTTTAAGGCAGAGATAGACAAGTTCTTGATTAGAACGGGTGCCAAGGGTTATGGGGAGAAGGCAGGAAAATGGGATTAGGAGGCAGAGGTCAGCCATGATTGAATGGCGGAGTCGACTCGATGGGCTGAATGGCCTAATTCTACTTGTGTGAGGCGTACAATGCAACCTATTTATCTCTGCTGTTCTCTTTTTGGTGCAGCCATCCATGATGGTGATTAATATTCCACAGGTACAGAATATATTTAGCTTTCTTTTACGTATTCATCTGTGTACAAACTTACCGCCTCCTTTTTTCTCTCTTGTCTATATCTAGATCCAGCTTCCATTCTATTCAGCCTTGCTGATCCAAATGATCAACGTTCTTCAGTGAAATATATATATATAAATAAAATATTTGAATCTAAACTTGCACTTGATCCCAAAAGCCAGTGGTTTAATTGAGATCCATAAATGACTGTCGGCCGTTTTTGAACGTTTTCTTCCTGATATTCATTGTTCAATACCTTGCATTGGGAAACGAGCATGGCCTGGTGATTGGTGTTGGGGTGGAAGAAGAATTTTGAGATAGTGGTCACAACTCCTTGCGTTTTAGGACTATTTTGGACAGGAACTGGCCTGGATGTTGGGGGAAAGGCACTTAATCGGGGCAAGGCAGATTACAGTGTCACTAGGCAGGAGCTAGGAAGGGTTAGAATGGGGGAAGTTGTCACTGGGTAAGTCCACAGATGACTTGCGACAGTCGTTTAAAGGCCAGCTGATCAATGTGCAGGATCAGCACGTTCCAGTAATGAGGAAATTCATTGGGGTGGAACACTCTCCAAGACAGACGTAAAGCCCACTGTTTAGACAATAGACAATAGGTGCAGGAGGAGGCCATTTGGCCCTTCGAGCCAGCACCGCCATTCAATGTGATCATGGCTGATCATTCTCAATCAGTACCCCGTTCCTGCCTTCTCCCCATACCTCCTGACTCCACTATCCTTAAGAGCTCTATCTAGCTCTCTCTTGAATGCATTCAGAGAATTGGCCTCCACTGCCTTCTGAGGCAGAGAATTCCACAGATTCACAACTCTCTGACTGAAAACGTTTTTCCTCATCTCTGTTCTAAATGGCCTGCCCCTTATTCTTAAACTGTGGCCCCTGGTTCTGGACTCCCCCAACATTGGGAACATGTTTCCTGCCTCTAACGTGTCCAACCCCTTAATAATCTTATATGTTTCGATAAGATCCCCTCTCATCCTTCTAAATTCAGAGAGTGAGGAAGTGAGGAAGGCTCTCAGAAGATACAGAGGGATATCGACCAGCTGCTGAAATGGGCGGAGAAACGGCAGGTGGACTTTAACCCGAGCAAGTTGTGAGGTGTTGCACTTTGAGAGGTTGAATGGCAAGACCCTTTGCGGCATAGATGTGCAGAGGGGTCTTGGAGTCCAGGTTCATAGCTCGCTGAAGGTGGCAGCACAAGTAGATAGGGTGGTAAAGAAGGCACATGGTATGCCAGGTTTCTTTGGTAGTGGCATTGAATATAAGAGTCAGGAAGTCGTGATACATCACCGTGGAACTTTGGTTAGGCCACGTTTTGGCGCATTGTGCACAATTACTGGGAAGATGTGGAGGCTTTGGAGGTTTACCAGAATGCTGCCTGAATTAGAGGGCTTCAGCTACAGGGAGAGGTTGGATAGACTTGGATTGTATTCTCTGGAATGTTGGGGGTTGAGGGGAGACTTGAGGGAGGGTTAAGGGGTGCCAGAGGAAGGGCAGGAGAATGGGGTTAGGAGGGAGAGATAGATCAGCCACCATTGAATGGCGGAGTAGACTTGATGGGCCGAATGGCCTAATTCCACTCCTATCACTTATGATTTTATGGTCGACGCAAAATGCTGGAGTAACTCAGCGGGTCAGACAGCATCTCGGGAGAGAAGGAATGGGTGACGTTTCGGGTCGAGACCCTTCTTCATCAGTCTGAAGAATGGTCTCGACCCGAAGCGTCTCCCATTCCTTCCCTCCCGAAATGCTGCCTGACCCGCTGAGTTACTCCAGCATTCTGTGTCTACATTCGATTAAAACCAGCATCTGCAGTTTTGTTTCCTGCTTATGATTTTATGACTTGATGGAATTATATAAAACTATGAGAGGCATAGGTAGGGTAGACGGTCAGTAGCTTTAATTCCAGGGGTGGAGGGCATAGCTCAAAGCTGAGAGGGGGAAAGTTTAACGGAGATGAGTGGGGCAAGTGGTGGAGGCCTGGAACGTGCTATCAGGGGTGACAGTGGAGGCCGATACAACAGGGGCATTTAAGCAGGTTTTGGAGAGGCACGTGGAAGTGGAGAGAATGGAGTGACGTGGATGATGTACGAGCAGATGAGATCAGTTTAATTGGGCATCTTGTTCGGCACAAACATTGTGGGCCGAAGGGCTTGTTCCTGTGCTGTAGTGTTCTGTCTATGCCCTGCCTGGTGGTTCATTTCTGCTATATGTGCATGGAATCGGGCAGTTGTGAAGGCCCTGGTCAAATAGCCCAGGGTCAGACTCCAACGTGACTCCAACGTGAAACCATCATCAATTGAAAGGTGTGGACATGGGGTGGGCGGAAGATCCAATGGACCCGTGGAAACTATTATCTATATACTAAAACTCTCGTTTGTTATCTTGTTTGTGACTGAACTTCAGCCAAAACGGTTCACGATAGCGCCACAATTTTAGGCCCACCTTACTCACCGTCGTCACTTTAGTGATAATGCAAGTAGTTTTATTGAAATCGGTGTTATATTTTTTAAGTTATTCACATTTTTAAGTTTAAAAGGAGGGGAGGAGGGAGGGAGGGGGGAAGGAGGGAGTGGGGGAGAAGGGAGAGGGGAAGGGGGGGGGGGTTGAGGAGAGAGGGGAGGGGGAGGACAGGGTACTGTACCAATGCAGGAGAGGTTTGGGACCAACGGGTCCACCTGGGCTAGTAGTGGTCTAAAAGTCTGGAGATGAAACCGATTATTAATGCTGTTTGATCAGTATATATTGGTCTTCTGGGCATGCTACATGATGGCCCTGTGTTGGTGTTGCTTGTTATAAGAGAGTCAAGAGTTTTTTTATCGTGATATGTTCCAGATAGAACAATGAAATTCCTACTTACAACATCGCAACAGAATATGCATATAATAAACGAGGGGAAAAAAAGAAACAGGCGTTCTGAGCGCCAGTTTAAAAACATCTCGATCAAAATCTTGGTAGCGATAGAGGGAAGTGACCAGCAAAGTTTAATAAGCTCATGATAGGCACAAAATGCTGGAGTAACTCAGCGGGTCAGACAGCATCTCCGGAGAAAAGGAATAGGTGATGTTTTGGGTCGAGACCCTTCCTCAGAGATAAGGGAAAGGGAAATGAAAGCTATAGACGGTGATGTAGTGAGATATAGATCAAATGAATGAAAGATACGCAAAAAAGTAACGATGATAAAGGAAACAGGCCATTGATAGCTGTGGGATAGGTGAGAACGAGTTACAGACAATGAGATTCAACAAGACGACTTTGAAGCTGGTACGACTTGGGTGGGGGAGGGACGGAGAGAGAGGGGATGCAGGGGTTACTTGAAGTTAGAGAAGTCAATGTTCATACCGCTGGGTTGTAAGCTGCCCAAGCGAAATATGAGGTGCTGTTCCTCCAATTTGCGCTGGGCCTCACTCTGACAATGGAGGAGGCCCAGGACAGGAAGGTCAGTGTGGGAGTGGGAGGGGGAGTTAAAGTGTTTGGCAACCGGGAGATCAGGTAGGTCCGGGCGGACTGAGCGAAGGTGTGAGCTCATGAATGGTTAATAGGTCTATCGTAGGTAAAGGTACCTACCTGCAGGAATGGGATTCTGGCAGCAAATTGACTCGCGCTGTCTCTGCTATGCCTTCATGTAGCAGTGCCATGAACGTAAAGAACGAGTGGTATCTACAGAGAGATTCCAATGGCGAGACTCCTCTCATCAACTGGCCTTCCAGGTACCGTTGAATGTGACATTTTATCATTTCTGGAATGATGTATTTTAATCATCCACATCTGATACTCACAATACTCATCAGATCCATTGTGTGTCAGCATCTCACATTGGTTTCACATCACGCCATTACACGGAACCTCTCACGCTGTACTGATTTCCCTGTGTCTCCATAACCTTTCACCTTACCCCGAGCTAACAATGGCCTGTTCCCTTAATCATCGTTACTATTTTGCATTAATTGGTTCTATATTTCTCTCTCTCTCGATCACTGACCATATCTCCCCTTCCCCTGACTCTCAGTCTGAAGAATAAGAAAATAACTGCAGATGCTGGTACAAATCGAAGGTATTTATTCACAAAATGCTGGAGTAACTCAGCAGGTCAGGCAACATCTCTGGAGAGAAGGAATGGGTGACGTTTCGGGTCGAGACCCTTCTTCAGACTGAAGGGTCTCGATCCGAAACGTCGCCCATTCCTTCTCTCCAGAGATGCTGCCTGACCTGTTGAGTTACTCCAGCATTTTGTGAATAAATACCTCAGTCTGAAGAAGGGTCTCGATCCGAAGCGCCACCCATTCCTTCTCTCCAGAGATGCTGCCTGACCCGCTGAGTTACTCCAGCTTTTTGTGTCTACCCTCGGTTTAAACCAGCGCCTGCACTTCCTTCCGACACTATCCATGATTAACGTGTTGGGTTTTGGGTGTGCATGACTAATTACCATCTGAACGACAGATGACAAAAATCTCCTACAGTTCCCAGTCGCATTTTCACCAACCATCTAATTGGCGCACTGGCCATTTAGTTGCGACTATTGCCGTGTCATCCACACTGCTTTCAAGTGTGATCATAAACCACGGAGTTGGTCCCACGTAGAAACAAAGAACTGTGGATGCTCACATGATGGATGGAGGTGCAGCTTAATCAGCAGTTGCCTTATGCCTTCACTAAACCCTTGCAGTGCAAATCAGGTATGTATTAATGCTGAGGACAGGCACAAAAAGCTGGAGTAGCTCAGTGGGTCAGACAGCATCTCCGGAGAAAAGGAATGGGTGACGTTTCAGGCTGAGACCCTTCTTCAAACTAAGACCTCAAGACCGAGAACTGAGCCTGAAGAAGGGCCTCGACCCGAATCGTCACCTATTCCTTGTCTCCAGAGATGCTGCCTGACCCGCTGAGTTACTCCAACTTTTTGTGCCTGTCTTTGGTATAAACCAGCATCTGCAGCTCTTTCCTACACATGTATTGATGCTGAATTTGTTTCTTGATTGTATAACTCACATGTAAAATAATAGACCTAATTATTAACTCATCCGATATTTTGGTCAACTACTGAGATGTGAATTACTTTAGAGCTGGAAAACAAAAAGCAAGAAGTCACAACGCCCTTTACGTGAAGGAGAACCTACTTTAACTACCGACCTGGGTTGGTGTGGATTGACTAGAAATCCCCAAAATGTGGATGATGTAGCAAGGAGGGAATGAGTCCAGGGCATTGGTCGTATCAGGAACTATAAAACCAAAGATACTAGAGGAGCAAGATGGACCACTCTGTTGAAATCGCCTGTACTGAAGTGTAGTACGCAAAGGAGCCATTTTAGTAGGCAACACCCGCCGTTCGCTATGCCTCTCGCAGTGTAATCAGCGTTGTGGGGGAACAGTGTACGTGATGATACCATAAAAATGCAGAATATATCTCGTCTATCAATTCACAGATTTATGTTCTTTTTCTTTTTAAATGTTTCTGCAAGTTTCTGCCTACTAAAATGGCGCCGTGACGCACTACGGTTTTTAGGGTCGAGTGCTCCATCTTGTATCTTTGCTATAAACTGAGCATATTCATGCATGAGCAGACATTTAAAGTTGAAACAAAAAGCACCGCTGGAGAAAAGGGGTAGGTGACCTTTTGGGTCGAGACCCCTCTTCAGTATTGGATTGCCAGACGTAGATTGCTCAATGTATAAAAAGGGCTGCAGAAATGAAAATACAAACCTGGATACAATATTATTAGTTTAGTTTAGAGATACAGCGCGGAAACAGGCCCTTGAGTCCAATGGGTCCACGCCGATCCCCACTCACTAACACGTTCCCACCCACACTAAGGGCAATTTGTCATTTTACCAAGCCAATTAGCCTATGAAGCTGTACGCCTTTGGAGTGTGGGAGGACCCACGCAGGTCACGGGGAGAACGTACAAATTCCGTACAGACAGCGCCCGTAGTCGGGATCGAACCCGGGTCTCTGGCGCTGTAAGGCAGCAACATTACCGCTGCGCCGCCGATGAGCGATTTTTCCAAGGAGCACACTCGGGAACAAGGTTGCTGTGGTGCTGTGGCTGCTCAACCTGCACATGAAAGGCAGTAGCACAGCACATGGCTGTAGTTGGTAGGCCAGGTATATGTAGTGGAATGTGACCAGGGCCTGATCCAATCCAATCTGCTGGTTAGATCATTTGTTACCGCAGGTGGAACGCCTACAGTAAATGGTGTGCCCAGGCGGTCGGCCATTTCGGAACTCACGAGGCCAGAATCTGCTCGATGGAGAGGTCACAATAGACAATAGGTGCAGGAGGAGGCCATTCGGCCCTTCGAGCCAGCACCGCCATTCAATGTGATCGTGGCTGATCATTCTCAATCAGTACCCCGTTCCTGCCTTCTCCCCATACCCCCTGACTCTGCTATCCTTAAGAGCTCTATCTAGCTCTCTCTTGAATGCATTCAGAGAATTGGCCTCCACTGCCTTCTGAGGCAGAGAATTCCACAGATTCACAACTCTGACTGAAAAGGTTTTTCCTCATCTCCGTTCTAAATGGCCTACCCCTTATTCTTAAACTGTGGCCCCTGGTTCTGGACTCCCCCAACATTGGGAACATGTTTCCTGCCTCTAACGTGTCCAACCCCTTAATAATCTTATACGTTTCGATACGTTTCTCATCCTTCTAAATTCCAGTGTATACAAGCCTAGTCGCTCCAGTCTTTCAACATATGACAGTCCCGCCATTCCGGGAATTAACCTAGTAAACCTATGCTGCACGCCCTCAAAGGCAAGAATGTCCTTCCTCAAATCACGGGAAGAATGAAGAAAATGCTGATGCGTTGCTCTCCTTGGCAGCGACGTAGAAGGTGAAGGAAAATCTGAAGAACCGTGCGTGCTAAAAATCGGAAATTAAGACAATGCTGAAAATGCTTCGCAGGTCAGGCAGCATCTTTGGGAAAGACACAATCATTGTTTTGTGTACTAGAACCTTGGTCAGAACGGAAAATACGCCCGCCTAGGCCTACGTGATCTTCCGGTTGCCAAACACTTTAATTCCCATTCCCGCACTGACGTTTCTGTTCTGGGCCTCCTCCACTGTCAGAGTGAGGCCCAGCGCAGATTGGACGAACAGCACCTCATATTTCACTTGGGCAGCTTACACCCCAGCGGTATGAATATTGACCTCTAATTACATGTAAACCTTGCATTCCCTTTCTCTCTGTCCCTCCCCCACCCTAGTCTTCCTGCTAGAGCTACTGCCTTACAGTGCTGGAGATTCAGGTTTGATCCCGACTACGGGTGCTGTCTGTACGGAGTTTGTACGTTCTGCCCGTGACCTGCGTGGGTTTTCTCCGAGATCTTCGGTTTCCTCCCACACTCCAAAGACGTACAGGTTTGTAGGTTAATTGGCTTGGTGTATGTGTAAATTGTCCCTAGTGTTTGTCGGATAGTGTTAATGTGCGGGGATCGCTGGTTGGTGCGGACTCGGTGGGCCGAAGGGCCTGTTTCCACGATGTATCTAAACTAAACTAAATCCCTTCTTAACTTTTTGACATCTGTATACATCATTAGTTGCTTACATAGATAATTGATCGTACAACCTTCTGTCTGTGATTGGACCTTAAAATATGTGTAGGCAGGGTCAGAACTTAACCCTTCCATGTCATTCTCCCTTCTATCCCAGAGTCCACCCGTGTACAATAACAGTGTAGTGGTTTGATTAGTAACGTCGACCGTAAATCTGTCCTCGAAGACTTGAGAGCGATATCAACTTCTCCTTGAGTGGTCGACACAAAATGCTGCAGTAACTCAGCGGGTCAGGCAGCATCTCTGGAGAGAAGGAACGGGTGACGTTTCGGGTTGGGTCGAGACCCTTCTTCAGACTGAGAGTCAAGGGAGTGGGGAAACGAGAGACATAGATGGTGATATAGAACAAATGAATGGAAGATTTGCAAAATGTAGTTGCGTGACTCCTTGAGTGAATCTGGTAGACAACCTGAGAAATAGCAGATGCGTACAGAATCCGTAGACGCAGATGGTAAGAGGCCAGCCATCACCCATGGGTTGCAGAGAGTCGGCATGGAATCATCTAGCGTACTATCCTATGTGTGTTCTATTAACATTTGTGTTCACTATATAGTATTAAATAGAAATGTTTAACTTCTAATATCAACATAATGGGCGCAGCGGTAGAGTTGCTGCCTTACCGCGCCTGCAATGCCAGAGACTCAGGTTCCATCCCGACTATGGGCGCCGTCTGTACGGAGTTTGTACGTTCTCCCCATGACCGCGTGGGTTTTCTCCGAGATCTCCGGTTTCCTCCCACACTCCAACGACGTACAGGTTTGCCGGTAAATTGGCTTGGTATACAGTAAATGTAAATTGTTCCCATAATGTGCAGGGTGGTGTTGTTGTGCGGGGATCGCTGGTCGGCGCGGTCTTGGTGGGCTGTATCTCTAAAGGAAACTAAAAATATTATTTTCTATGTTTTAAATTGTAATTCCCTAATTACTTGCAATTTTTCATCATTTAATTTATTAAAAAAATTACAGCTTTATAACTTGCATTGCAACTTATTGCAAATCTAATGGGTTGGTCTGAATTTTATTGGATTTTGTAAATTATCTGACCCAAGTTTCATTAATTGCCAGACGCAACTTTTGGATTGGTTTACGGTAATGCAGTCGCCTTGTTTCGCTTCAAGGAAACAAAGTACAAGTAAATGAGCATTCCCAGCTCATTTATTAGCAATCTGTAGAGCAAATGGGTGTTCTTACTGCCTGTCTTTCCACACTGGGTCCAAAATGGAACCTCTTGCAAATCCAGCTTTTGTGCTGAGAAATCATAGGACTCATTACCAATCCACGTCCAGTGGCTTTAACTACCGGAGGGAGACACAAGACGCTGGAGTAACTCAGCGGGGTCAGGCAGCATCTCTGGGGAGAAGGAATGGGTGACGTTTCGGGTCGAGACCCTTCTTCAGACCGAGGGCCTGAATCCTGATTGGAAAATGTTGAGATGAAACAAAGAATATATTCATACGATTTGTAAATTCACTGCACACAGATTATGTTTGGAAATTTATTCACAAAAGGCTGGAGTAACTCAGCAGGTCAGGCAGCATCTCAGGAGAGAAGGAATGGGAGACGTTTCGGGTCGAGACCCTTCTTCAGTCTGAAGAAGGGTCTCGACCCGAAACGTCACCCATTCCTTCTCTCATGAGATGCTGCCTTACCTGCTGAGTTACTCCAGCATTTTGTGAATAAATACATTCGATTTGTACCAGCATCTGCAGTTATTTTCTTACACTTATGTTTGGAAATGGTCGGCATTTTTCACGAGAGATATCAAAGTATTCAGAACTGTTATCTTTGATACCCGTTCTGAGGAAGGGTCTCAACCTGAAATGTCACCCATTCCTTCTCTCCAGAGATGCTGCCTGTCCCGCTGAGTTACTCCAGCATTTTGTGTCTATCTTCGGTGCAAAGCAGCATCTGCAGTTCCTTCCTACACATACGGCTTTAATCACTGTTGTATAAACCTCGACTGAAAGAATTGGCCCTTGATGGAAATATCAAGTCAATGTTATGCTTTTTCTTTAATTATCGGTTGGTTTTATCCATTTTATCTTAAAATTGGAGCATAATCTGAAACTCCTCCAAAATCGTCCCTTTTTTTGCTGTACGTGGGAGATTTTAATTCATATTTCGTGGAAGATTGAGGATAGCAATTGGGGGAAATGGTTTATTGCTTTGCCAGTTTCTTTATTAAATGAAGTCAGGGAAACGAGAAACAATGGTTAAAATGCTTGGTTTTTATTATCATGTGTGGTGCAGTGAAAAACTTTGTTTTGCAGGCTAGCCAAGCATCAGATACACCATACATGGATACCATCAGTTCAAATTCATGTACCAATGATAGAGCAAAGGCCGTAGAATATATTTCTCGATATATTTCTCATGGCAGCTGGTGGGAGGGGAGGGAACCCCACAGTGACCCAGAGCGTCCTGTAGGTGGCAACGGCCTGAAGAAAGTGGTGTCCCCAGGGCTACAACGTGAGCCGCAACAACGGCCTTGTCAAGCGGTGTCGTGCGGTCGATTAAGAAGGGCTCGCTGGTGCTCCTTGTGAGTTGGGGATGGCGTCGGAAGCTGGCGCCGGGAAGGCGGTGAGAACCGGGATGGCGTCGGCAGGCCCGTCTGCTTTAACCAAAGTCCGTTATAAAAGGGCCCATTAAAACGAGGGTTTACTGCACTTATTGCAGATATTGGCTCACGTGCTTCAACATCACTAATTCTCAAATCCTGACAACATCCGACCCCACTCTAGAAATACTTTGTGGAAAATGCTCTACCTTAAAAATCGGAGAGAGAGAGAGAGAGAGAGAGACAGAGAGAGAGAGGAGAGAGAGAGAGAGAGAGAGAGAGAGAGAGAGAGAGAGAGAGAGAGAGAGAGAGAGAGAGAGAGAGAGAGAGAGAGAGAGAGAGAGAGAGAGAGAGAGAGAGAGAGAGAGAGAGAGAGAGAGAGAGAGAGAGAGAGATGCGCCATTTTGACAGGCGAATAATCAATGTTTAAAAATCGGTGGCAAAAAACGCAGCAAGATTATCCTTTTTGTTTCATGAATGGGCAGGAAATTTAAAGAAGCAGGCTTCCGATCAGCTGGAAGAGACAGATTAATCAATAAAAAGGTAGGAAGGTAGAGTGGGGGGTCTGTTTTGGAGGGACACCACATTAATGCCAAGTGCAGAACTGAGGATAGACACAAAAAGCTGGAGTAACTCAGCGGGCCTGGCAGCATCTCCGGAGAACAGGAATAGGTGGCGTTTCGGGTCGAGACCCTTCTTCAGAGTGAGAGTCGGGAGAGGGAAGTGAGAGATATAGGCAGTGATGTAGAGAGAGAGAGAGATATAGAACAAATGAATGAAAGATACGCAAAAAAGTAACGATGATAAAGGAAACAGCCCATTGTTAGCTTTGTGCCAGGTGAGTATGAGTACAGACAATAGACAATAGACAATAGGTGCAGGAGGAGGCCATTCGGCCCTTCGAGCCAGCACCGCCATTCAATGAGATCATGGCTGATCATTCACAATCAGTACCCCGTTCCTGCCTTCTCCCCATACCCCCTGACTCCGCTATCCTTAAGAGCTCTATCTAGCTCTCTCTTGAATGCATTCAGAGAATTGGCCTCCAATGCTTTCTGAAGCAGAGAACTCCACAGATTCACAACTCTCTGACTGAAAAGGTTTTTCCTCATCTCAGTTCTAAACGGCCTACCCCTTATTCTTAAAATGTGGGCCCTGGCTCTGGACTCCCCCAACATTGGGAGAAAACAGAAAACTGAGGGTTTAGCTCAAGAAGCTTTGGCTCAAGGGGCTTGGGCAAGCAGAGCCGAGGAAAGGTATGCTGAGCTTGCAGGTGGGTCAGTTTCAAGCCTGGAGGCGGAGAAGCAGAGTGGAGATTAAAAACGGATCTGGTGGGATTAAGTCAAGTAGGGATGCAGAATCAGATGATGCACTGTAGCTGCACGATGTGGTTCCTGGTGGACCTCCACCGTGGTTCCTGGTGGACTTCCAACATGGTTCCTGGTGGACCACCATCGTGGTTCCTGGTGGACCTCCACCGTGGTTCCTAGTGGACCTCCACCGTGGTTCCTGGTGAACCTCCACCGTGGTTCCTGGTGGACCTCCATCGTGGTTCCTGGTGGACCTCCACCGTGGTTCCTGGTGGACCTCCACCGTGGTTCCTGGTGGACCTCCACCGTGGTTCCTGGTGGACCTCCACCGTGGTTCCTGGTGACCACAGCTGCAGCAAATGCTGGTTGCATGAGGAATTCAGGTTCAAAATGGATGACCTGGAACCTGAGCTTCAAACACTGCGGCACGGTGGCGCAGCGGTAGAGATGCTGCCTTACAGCGCTTACAGCACCAGAGACACTGGTTCGATCCTGACCATGGGTGCTGTCTGAATGGTGTCACGTTAGGAACAGGGGACGTACAACGAGATCTGGGTGTCCTAGTGCATCAGTCACTGAAAGGAAGCATGCAGGTACAGCAGGCAGTGAAGAAAGCCAATGGAATGTTGGCCTTCATAACAAGAGGAGTTGAGTATCGGAGCAAAGAGGTCCTTCTGCAGTTGTACAGGGCCCTAGTGAGACCGCACCTGGAGTACTGTGTGCAGTTTTGGTCTCCATATTTGAGGAAGGATATTCTTGCTATTGAGGGCGTGCAGCGTGGGTTTACTAGGTTAATTCCCGGAATGGCGGGACTATCATATGTTGAAAGACTGGAGCGACTAGACTTGTATACACTGGAATTTAGAAGGATGAGAGGAGATCTTATCGAAACGTAAAAGATTATTAAGGGGTTGGGCACGTTAGAGGCAGGAAACATGTTCCCAATGTTGGGGGAGTCCAGAACAAGGGGCCACAGTTTAAGAATAAGGGGTAGGCCATTTAGAACTGAGATGAGGAAAAACTTTTTCAGACAATAGACAATAGGTGCAGGAGTAGGCCATTCAGCCCTTCGAGCCAGCACCGCCATTCAATGCGATCATGGCTGATCACTCTCAATCAGTACCCCGTTCCTGCCTTCTCCCCATACCCCCTCACTCCGCTATCCTTAAGAGCTCTATCCAGCTCTCTCTTGAAAGCATCCAACGAACTGGCCTCTACCGCCTTCTGAGGCAGAGAATTCCACTCCTTCACCACTCTCTGACTGAAAAAGTTCTTCCTCATCTCCGTTCTAAATGGCTACCCCTTATTCTTAAACTGTGGCCCCTTGTTCTGGACTCCCCCAACATTGGGAACATGTTTCCTGCCTCTAATGTGTCCAATCCCCTAATTATCTTATATGTTTCAATAAGATCCCCCCTCATCCTTCTAAATTCCAGTGTATACAAGCCTAATTGCTCCAGCCTTTCAACATACGACAGTCCCGCCATTCCGGGAATCAACCTAGTGAACCTACGCTGCACAGTTGTGAATCTGTGGAATTCTCTGCCTCAGAAGGCAGTGGGGGCCAATTCTCTGAATGCATTCAAGAGCGAGCTAGATAGAGCTCTTAAGGATAGCGGAGTCAGGGGGTATGGGGAGAAGGCAGGAACGGGGTACTGATTGAGAATGATCAGCCATGATCACATTGAATGGCAGTGCTGGCTCGAAGGGCCGAATGGCCTCCTCCTGCACCTATTGTCTATTGTCTGTACGGAGTTTGCGCGTGGGCTTTCTCCGAGAACTTCGGTTTCCTCCCACACTCCAAAGACGTACAGGTTTGTAGGCTAATTGGCTTGGTATATAGGTAAAAATGTTCCTGGTGTAGGGCAGTGTTAATGTGTGGGGAGTCACTGGTCGGTGTGGGCTGAAGGGCCTGTTTCCGTGCAGTATCTCTAAACTAAACTAAACATCAGGCATGTGGGAGAATTTCTGGAGGCAGACACGCCCATTAGTGTACCTATTCCCAAATTGGTCTGTTTTCGAGAAGAAGAGAGATGTTTCAATGGTGTAAGACTTATGAACCTGTACATAGAGAGCCAAACATCATGATTGGAAAATGGTGCAATTAAACAAGGAAAGATTCATATGAATTGTAAATTTCTGTTTGGAATTTGGTAGGCCTGTTGGTCCGAAGGGCCTGTTTCTACGCTGTGACATTCGGGCAGCACGGCGGTAGAGTTGCTGCCTTACAGCGCCAGAGACCCGGGTTCCATCCTGACAACGGATGCTTGCCTTTACGGAGTTTGTACGTTCCCCCCGTGACCCACGTGTGTTTTCTCCGGATGCTCCGGTTTCCTCCCACACTCCAAAGTCTTACAGGCTTGCAGGTTAATTGGCTTGGTATAAATGTAAATTGTCAATTAGGATAGTATTAGTGTGCGGGGATCGCTGGTCGATGTGGGCCGAAGGGCCTGTTTCTGCGCTGTATCTCTAAATTAAACTAAACTAAGGTCCTTTGACTGTAACGAGTAAAGTTGGGGAGACATCAAAGTATTTAGAACTGTTATCTTTGATACCAGTTCTGAGGAAGGGTCTCGACCTAAAATCACACCCGTTCCTTCTCTCCAGAGATGCTGTCTGTCCCGCTGAGTTGCTCTAACTCTTTGTGTCCATCTCTGATACCACAATCCCTTTGACTTGCTTCACAAAAATACAAATAATGCGATACTGAGAGCAATTCATGCTGAGTATTTTAAATAGAAGTAGTGGGGTCGCAATGTAAAAGCCAAGTCCACTTTGCGATGCGGGTTAATTGGCTAAAATTACTGATCCATAAAGACTTGAGCTGAATATTTCTGAAAAATATCTGATTAAACACAAGAGACTTGATTATCAGCCACCAACCTTAATGCTGTAGTTTTATACAGACCGAGCCTAATGCCAAATTTTGCAAAAAACTATTTTCTGGAGCCAATGGCTCTGTTATTTGGCTTCATTCTACATTTCTTTCCATAACTATTTTCAATCTTGTTTGTAGAATTCCCCAGCAAGTTATATTTTTCTCAGAAAGCCTCCCTTGCAAATTGCACCATTTTTCAGGTTGATGACCAGGAGTCTTGGTTTGCCACTGGAGTGTAGAGAGCATTACAGCACAAACGTTTATCCCAACAGGTCCATGTTCTGCCTGAGCCCGTTATTTTCCATCTACCCACAGTAATGATTATTTCTATCCTTTTTTAGTTTAGTTTAGTTTAGTTTAGAGATACAGCATGAAAATAGGCACTTCGGCCTAACAAGTCCGCACCGACCAGCAATTCCCGCACACTAACACACTATCCTACACACACACAAACTAGGAACAATTTTTACATTTTATACCAAGCCAATTAATCTACAAACCTTTGGAGTGTGGGAGGAAACCGAAGATCTCGGAGAAACCCCACGCAGGTCACGGGGAGAGCGTACAGACAAGCACCCATAGTCGGGATCGAACCCGGGTCTCTGGCGCTGTACGCGCTGTAAGGCAGCAACTCTACCGCTGCGCCACCGGGCCGCCCATCCTCTCGTCTTGCTGAATTTCCTTAGAAGCACAACGGCTATTTGGGCAGGAAGGTGGATTCAACGCACAAGTTCATCCCTGATCTTACAGCTCCCATTTTCAATGCACTTTATGAAGCTTCTGGAAAATCTAATGCTCGGAGCAAGATTTTAGTTTCACACATTCATGATCAAATCCCTTCTATTTCATCTCATAATGGAGGATACTATTCTGTCTAACATAAACTTTCACCACAACGTACACTGCTCATTTGACAAACTTGCAAAGAGTTGAACGATGTAATTTAATGAATATAACCAAATCCTTCTCAGAAGGGGAATAATGTTTAATTTGTGTAAAATTATGCAACTACCTAGAATTATCCTGATGTACTTGTTATGATGAAAACTGACCTGCAAGATGCCAGCTCTAGCCCACTTTGATTAACTCTGTTTCAAAGGACTAGGGCCAAATTTTGCAGCATTTGAAATATACCATTGTGGTAGAAAAAAATTGAAAATGCCTGGATGCATTGGAAGTGAATCCCAGCCTTCTCAGATGCACACTTCAATAGAGCAATAGCCACAGAGCTTTCTGTCAGAAATGTGCATGTAATGGGCAATGCATCGCAGGGCGGCACAGTGGCGCAGCAGTAGAGTTGCTGCCTTACAGCAAATTCAACGTTGGAGACCCGGGTTCCATCCTGACTACGGGTGCTGTCTGTACGGAGTTTGTACGTTGGTAAATGTAAAAATTGTCCCTAGTGGGTGTAGAATAGTGTTAGTGTGTGGGGATCGCTGGTCGGCATGGACCCGGTGGGCCTAAAGGGCCTGTTTCCGCGTTGTATCTCTACACTAAACTAAACTAAACACAATAACACAATATTATCCCTTCTGCTCATGGACGTGCTGAGTACTCCAGCACTTTGTCTCATTTTCTATATTTTAAACGTGTTTTCTATCAAAAAATTATTTTTTGTGCATCTGCATGCATTTCAAGTCAAGTCAAGTTTATTTGTCACATACATATACAAGATGTGCAGTGAAATGAAAGTGGCAACGCCTGCAGATTGTGCTAAACTACTAAACAGGATAGAAAAAGAATTTGAACACAAAAATTAAATTAATACAGTAAATTAAATTAGTCCCTGGTGATATGAGAGTTAACAGTCCTGATGGCCTGTGGGAAGAAACTCCGTCTCATCCTCTCCGTTTTCACAGCGTGACAGCGGAGGCGTTTGCCTGACCGTAGCAGCTGGAACAGTCCTTTGCTGGGGTGGTAGGGGTCCCTCATAATGTTGCTGGCTCTCGATCTACATCTATTCCTTGCATACCTCCAAAATAAATTGAACATGCAACCTTTCACTTTTAAAGCCTGCGCAAAAATGGAACAAAAGTTATGTTGGTAAATGTGTCGCAAAATTATCAATGAATTGTTAGTTGAAAAATCAAGCTCTACATGGTATAGTTTAGTGCAGTAAATTGATTAGCTCGCTGGTGTGTAGGTCAAATCAATTTTGCTCCTTTACCTTCCTGCCACATGTTGCCCCAATTCCAATCCCTTTGTCAAAAACAAAATGCTATTCAGTTGTGTTGAGGTATTGCATTTTTGTAGCAATGAATGTTAAAAATCACTTGAGCTTAGTTTAGTTTTGAGATACAGGCCCTTCGGCCTACCGAGTCAGCGCCGACCAGCGATCCCCGCACATTAACACAAGCCTACACACACTAGGGACAATTTACACTTACACCAAGTATACAAACCTAAGCCAATTAACCTACAAACCTGCACGTCTTTTGAGTGTGAGAGGAAACCGAAGATCTCGGAGAAAACCCATGCAGGTTACGGGGAGAACGTACAAACTCCGAACAGACAGCACCCGTAGTCGGGATCGAACCCGGGTCTCTGGCGCTGCAAGGCAGCAACTCTACCACTGCGCCACCATGCCGCTGTAATTTTGGTTTGATGTTCAACTCTTTTGAAGTTTCCAGCAAAGATTCTCCGTAACCCAATTAACAACCTGTGTACGAAGGTAGACACAAAATGCTGGCGTAACTCAGCGGGTCAGGCAGCATCTCTGGAGAGAAGGAATGGGTGACGTTTTGGGTCGGGACCCTTCTTCAGACTGAGGGGTCGAGGGAAAGGGAAACGAGAGGTGCATTTTGTGTCTATCCTCTGTTTAAACTTGCAGTCCTTTCCTGCACATAAAAACCACTGTACATTGGATACGGCTTCATTGATCCAGTAAAGCAGTGTGTGTGTGAGTCATGTGAAACATTTTCACTGATATTTATTTGTGAAAGGGCAATACAATACAGTGAGAAGAGATGGAAGGAGATGAGTTCCAAAGATGAGCCATTTTAAGCCTAGAAACCAGAAATCTTAACATTTTATCTTAAAATCTTAACATTTACCGTTGTATGTTTTGGAATGGGTATGGTTGAAGAAAACTCCTTTTGAGGGTTGAAGCACACACATCTTGACAGACGTTAACGATAACATTGGCACTGCAGGAAAACCTCATTCTTAAAATGCATGCGTTGTTCAATTTTAACCCCAAAATTCCTTTCAAAATTCCTTAACTGACTCGCTCCACGCGCACAGATTGGGGGAAAATAACGCAAACTTCAATGTTTTCAACTCTTAAAAAGTGTCTTTTGGCTCATCGCGCAGCACGCCAAACAAAAGATTTTTGTAAAATAGTGGAATGGGGAAATCTGATGCAACTACGATTTGTGAAGAAGATCCTTGCTAACATTTCCCCTTGAGGTTGGCCATCACCTGTTATTCACAGGGGGTTTACTTAAAGGCATAGGAATCTGGGATTCAGGTGATATCTTTGTTATAGGGTCTCTTGTGCCCTCCTGTTAAATCAACAAATATATTTTTTTTTAAATATGCGCTCCCTCTTTTTGCCCGTAAAGTTCTATTTGACATTTTTGCTATTTTTGTTTGGAGTCTTTGGTTTTTAAGGGTGAGCTGGAATAAATAAAGGGGACTGTTCTTTTTTTTTTTAAATTATAAATGAGTGGTTTCCTCCTTTTCTCTCAAGAGTAAAAGTTAGAGAAAGAAAGTTGAAGGAGGAAGGGATTCGGAGCAGCCCTGATGTAGTCAAAGAAGTCACTCCAGGAAGACCTCAACAAATGCCAGCCCGTTACATTTCCCTGGCGCCAGACCCTCCAACCGCTCACACACTTAGTAAACCTAGTCCAGTCCACCAGCCGATCTTTGTTCAGTCAACTCATCCCATAGGTAGTGCCAACGCGATGACCAGCAGAATTGGCCATCTTGTGCCGGGCAGCATTGGCGTTTCAGCGAGAACGGACGAGGCAGACGTCATGGAGTTTGGAGGTTCTGTTCACCGCTCCGACCCAACGCCGGGCGGGCCGGTCGGCACTCGAGACTTGCTGAAAAGCCGCAAAGCAGTTTTACCGTCCCAGGTTCGCAAGCGAGAAAAGGTTCTCGAGGACGCCGTCCCCGACACCCGAGTAGTACGTTCGCAGTGGTGCGCGGGAAGAAAAGACGAAAAGACGGCTTTTCACAAACCTCCTTTCCACAAGCCCATCAGCGTCGCGCCAGAGCTGCCCGACAAGCCCACCCAATCCCACCCTCCACCCTTTTCCAAAGACTGGAGTAGACCTCTCGACGCCACTCAGAGGAGTGAGAAAGCCCTGTACGTTCAGAAATGGTCGGCGTTGAATTCGCATGCGGACGTTGAAAGAGGAATGGCTCCGCTCAGGAGTGCGCCCATTGAGAAGCACGACTCGGCGGGACTGGGTGCGGAGGTTCCACACGGCGAAGGACTTCAGAGCGTCAACGGCGACGAGCTCGGTGGCGACGCTAGTAGTGTTGACACGAGGGTGTCTGTTGCCAGACTACGAAGTGCCTTTCTGGAGACGGCCAACACCAGCAGAAACCAGGACCTGTAGGTGGTACTTTGAATGCCGATTTATCTCTTCATTTTCATTTATTTATTTATTTATTTATTGCTTCGACATTTGCGCACTTGCACTGATACCGGTTTAGAAGTTGAATTTGCAAGAAATACTTAATCTTTAGCTTGCAACCATTTTAAAAATTTTTTAAAAGAAATATAGTCATCCAAAAAGTTAATATTGCACTTTGCTTGTTGCCGGCTGTGCAAATTGTAATACATGTTGGGTTGCTGCGTGTGTTAACTACCATGCATGGTTTAAGCATGTGGTGTGATGCTAT
Source organism: Rhinoraja longicauda (assembly GCF_053455715.1). Classification (NCBI taxonomy): domain Eukaryota; kingdom Metazoa; phylum Chordata; class Chondrichthyes; order Rajiformes; family Arhynchobatidae; genus Rhinoraja; species Rhinoraja longicauda. The sequence goes on along the minus strand of NC_135954.1, from coordinate 108,969,725 downwards.
CACTTAAGGGAGTATCATTGTGGGGCTCTTTTATAATTTTCCTTTTTCTCTCTCTCTCTTTCCTTTCCCTTGGTTGCTCTCTTTTGTTTGTCCTGCCTCTCTCTTCTCTCCTGTGCATTTTCTTTCCTGCGCTTAAAGCGAAGGGAATGGTGGCTTAACGACGTCGGGTCTTGATTTGGCCGCTCCCACTGATGTGGAGAAGGTTCATCGTAGGCCGAGGCGTTACATTTCCTACGGTGAGAATAGGAAGACCTCTGAGAGGTTTAGAACGCAGCCTATAACGACAATGGAGCGCCAGGAGACAGCTAGGTAGGCCGGTGTGTGCGTGTACATTCTCATGAGTATTTCCAGATTTTTGTCTTTGGTGCCCGGTAATGTCTGTTCATGAGATTTATTGTGTGTATGCTTCCTAGCCACCATATAAGTTTGGGACCTGGCTGCAGTCTAATTTACCGTGCCTTGATTCATGTGAAATATATAATAAAGAGTGTTGTGCAGAAATATTCAGTATTACAGTGCACAACTTGATCGATTCTTTCGGTCCGAAATTGCGTCTTTTTTTAATTTGGCTAAGTTTTTGTCCAGTTTCCAAAGAGTGGTAAAATTGCAAAACTGAAAATATTCTAGGCGGGACCACTTCTAACGATCAGCGATCAATTAAAACATTTGGGAAATCATTGACTTCTCAGGGACAGTCAGCATGGCTTTATGTAGGGAGGTCATGTCTTATTAGGGGTTGCCAACTATCTCACTCCCAAATAAGGGACAAAGTGACGTCACCGCCCCATGTGACCTCACCCAGCGAGCGGCCACGTATTCCGCTATGCAACCTCCGTTTGGCGGCACCCAGGCCTCTGGACCTGCAGTGTCCGGGCCTGCAGTGTCCGGGCCTGCAGTGCCCGGGCCTGCAGTGTCCGGGCCTGCAGTGTCCGGGCCTGCAGTGTCCGGGCCTGCAGTGCCCGGGCCTGCAGTGTCCGTCCGGGCCTGCAGTGTCCGTCCGGGCCTGCAGTGTCCGGGCCTGCAGTGTCCGGGCCTGCAGCGTCCGGGCCTGCAGCGTCCTGGCCTGCAGCCCCCCCCCCGGGCCTAATACGGGACAAGGGCGGTCCCGTACAGGACAAACCAATTTAGCCCAATATACGGGATGTCCCGGCTAATACGGGACAGTTGGCAGCCCTATGTCTTATAAACTTGAGTTTGGTGAGGAGGTGATAAAGATGATTAATGTGTGTAGAGTAGTGGATGCATTTTACATGGAACACATGTAGTACAGCTAAACCAGTCGAATGATCCGGGATAGACCGATCGAGAAGATTAAGACACAGGATCCATCAAGACTTGGTAAATTGGATTCCCAATTGGCTTGGCCACAGAAGGCAGAGGGATGTGCTGGGAAGGTGCTATTCTGATTGGAGGTCTTTGGCGACTATCAATGCTGATATTTATGGTATTTTCGAGTGGGAGATGACCGGTTGGTGGAGTTATGGATAGCGAGAAAGATTGTCGAGGACCACAGCAGGGTGTAGATTAGTTGGAAACATGGGCAGGAAAATGGCAGATGAAGTTCAGTTAGTACAAATGTGAGCCACTGCACTTTTGGAGGTTAAATGTAAGAGGGAAGTATGCAGCAAATAGCCGGGCCCTAACAAGCATTGAGATACCATGGGATCTTGGGGTGCAAGTCCATTGCTCCCTTAAAGTGGTAACGCAAGTAGATAGGGTGGTAAAGTAGGCATGTGGTATATTTTCCTTTATTGGTCAGAGCTTTAAGCATAAATGATGCAATGTCATACTTTAGTCAGTGGGCGGTGAATCTGTGGAATTCTCTGCCGCAGAAGGCTGTGGAGGCCAAGTCGGTGGACATTTTTAAGGCACAGATAGATAGATTCTTGATTAGTGCGGGTGTCAGAGGTTAAGGGGAGAAAGGCAGGAGAATGGGGTTAGGAGGGAGTGATGGGTCAGCCATGATTGCATGGCGGAGTAGACCTGATGGGCCGAATGGCCTAATTCTACTCCTATCCCTTATGACCTTATGCTGTAGTTGTATGAAACGATGGTTAGGCCGCAGTGTTTGGAGTGTATTGTGGAGTTCGGCTCTCCATTTTACTGAAAGGAATATAGACATTTTGGAGGGGATGGGGGAAAAAAGTGCAACGGGGCGGTCCCTGGATTAGAGGCCACCAGCTATGAGGAGAGGTTGGTCACACCTCTAGCCTCTAAGCGACTAGGCTTGTATACACTGGAATTTAGAAGGATGAGAGGAGATCTTATCAAAAAGTATAAGATTATTAAGGGGTTGGACACGTTAGAGGCAGGAAACATGTTCCCAATGTTGGGGGAGTCCAGAACAAGGGGCCACAGTTTAAGAATAAGGGGCAGGCCATTTAGAACGGAGATGAGGAAAAACTTTTTCAGTCAGAGAGTTGTGAATCCGTAGAAATTCTCTGCCTCAGAAGGCAGTGGAGGCCAATTCTCTGAATGCATTCAAGAGAGAGCTAGATAGAGCTCTTAAGGATAGCGGAGTCAGGGGGTATGGGGGGATGGCAGGAACGGGGTGCTGATTGAGAATGATCAGCCATGATCACATTGAATGGCGGTGCTGGCTCGAAGGGCCGAATGGCCTCCTCCTGCACCTATTGTCTACTGTCTATAAGCCTGGATTAGAGGGCAGCAGCTATGAGGAGATGATGGACAAGCCTTGATTAGAGGGCACCAGCTATAAGGAGAGGTGGGTCAAGCCTGGATTAGAGGGCACCAGCTATGAGGAGAGGTGGGTCAAGCCTGGATTAGAGGGCACCAGCTATGAGGAGAGGTGGGTCAAGCCTGGATTAGAGGGCACCAGCTATGAGGAGAGGATGGACAAGCCTGGATTGCTTTCTCCGTAGCTTCGGAGGCTGAGGAGTGACCAGCTAGAATGGCGTGATGACAAGAAGCATAGATTGGGTGGATTGTCAGCCTTTCCCGTCGGATGGATATGTCAAATACTGGAGGCAAGGATTTAAGCTGAAAGGGAGAAAGTTTGAGGAAGGTGTAGGGAGGAACTGCAGGTACATCGAAAATAGACACAAAATGCTGGAGTAACTCAGCGGGACAGGCGGCAGACGAAATGGGTGACGTTTGGAGTCGAGACCCTTCGTCCGAAGAAGGGTGTCAACCCGAAATGTCATCCATTGCTTCTTTCCAGTGATGCTGCCTGTCCCGTTGAGTTACTTCAGCATTTTGTGTCTACCTTCGAAGGAGGTTTGTGAGACAAATGTTTGTTGGTAGGCACCTGGAAAGTGTTGCCAGGGGAGCTGGTGGATGCAAATACAACATTTGAAAGGCATTTGGACAGGTCCCTAAAGAAGGAAAGTGATGAAACAATATTGGGCGTGTGCAGGAAAATGGGATTAGATTAAATTGGCATCATGGTCAGCACATTGGAAGGGCTTGTTCCTCCACTGTAAATACTGCTCCTGTCGTGTGGTATTGGTAACGCCAACAACTTTAATTAATTGGAGATGATGTGAAGTTACATAGAAACATAGAAAATGGGTGCAGGAGGAGGCCATCTGGCCCTTCTTGTCAGTGGAACTTTAGTTAATAGCACATCACATCCAGGACACAGTATATGCAAGAGAAATCAATCGGAGTTTGTATTCACTGTTGCAAATTATTCAAGCATAAGCTGTTAATTTGGATATCAGCTTCTTTTTTTTCTGGCATGCTCTGCATCAGTGTTGGTGAGGGTGATAATTTTGGCTTGACTTTTACGAAGTAATTTGTTATCTTTCTCTTGTAGGCCAAATCTTATTGCACAAACGGAAAATACTGAAGGCAAGTATCGCTGTTTGTTACATATAGTATGAGAAAATAACTGTAGGTGCTGGTACAAATCGAAGGTATTTATTCACAAAATGCTGGAGTAACTCAGCAGGTCAGGCAGCATCTCAGGAGAGAAGGAATGGGCGATGTTTCGGGTCGAGACCCTTCTTCAGACTGGTGTCAGGTGGGCGGGACAAAGGAAGGATATAGGTGGAGACAGGAAGATAGAGGGAGATCTGGGAAGGAGGAGGGGAAGAGAGGGACAGAGGAACTATCTAAAGTTGGAAAAGTCAATGTTCATACCACTGGGCTGCAAGCTGCCCAGGCGAAATATGAGGTGCTGTTCCTCCAATTTCCGATGGGCCTCACTATGGCACTGGAGGAGGCCCATGACAGCAAACGCAGGCTCGGCGATCGCTTCGCTCAACACCTGCGCTCGGTCCGCATTGGCCAATCTGATCTCCCGGTGGCCGAGCACTTCAACTCCCCCTCCCATTCCCAGTCTGACCTTTCTGTCATGGGCCTCCTCCTGAGATGCTGCCTGACCTGCTGAGTTACTCCAGCATTTTGTGAATAAATACCTGCTGTTTGTTACATGGTGGCATGTCACAGTGAATGCGCATTAATAATATCAAGTTGGATGTTTTTAATGTTATATGCAAGTTGGATTCTGTGGACATGAGACATGCATGTTGAACACTGTTTCAAAATTGTGCATTCATTGTATGCCTTCAAATTACTGGTTTCTAAATTATTTATTTATCCACTGGACCCCGATTTTCTACCTGTTGTAATTGTAGAAACGATGGTCAGTCATTTATTTAATGAGGATTTAAGTTCAGTTTCATTTAGAAATACAGCGAGGAAGCAGGCCCCTTCGGCCCACCGAGTCCGCACCGACCGGCGATCCCCACACACTAGCACCACCCCACACACACACACGCACACACACACTAGGGACAACTTAACATTTACACCAAGCCAATTGGCCTACAAACCTGTACGTCTTTGGAGTGCGGGTGGAAACCGAAGAAACTCGGAGAAAACCCACGCAGGTCACGGGGGGAACGTACAAACTCCGTACAGGCAGCACCCGTAGTCAGGATCGAACCTGGGTCTCCTGCGCTGCAAGGCAGCAACTCTACCGCTGCACCGCCGAGCCGCTGAAAATTTAAAACCGTGTAAGCCAGTTGTCATTGAAGAAGAGCATTCCACTTCAGTCACCAGAACTCTGTTTCCGTTTACAGTAATATAAGCGTCACACCAAATAAGGCAGGGTAATGACTGAATTCAATTGGAAATTGATGAAATGTTTTGGTACGTAATTAAATGGGAGGGGGGGGGGGGGGAATTCTGTATCTTTATGGCGACGTATGTTTTTATATTTTTCCTTCTCAACACCGGGCAACTTTAAGAATCATATTTCTCAGTCCGCCCACTAAGACAATCTGCCTTTTTCTTTTGCAATAGACGAAGAGAAATTAGATGAACGAGCCAAGATGAGCGTGTCTGCAAAGAGGTCGCTTTTCCGTGTATGTATTTTGTTTTTTAATGGTGATAGTGTGTGCACAATACTGTGAGGAAACTTCTCTGATCTCATTTGTAGCATCTGGGGTTTTTTTTGTGCAATTTGTGAAGTTATGTCAATAAACAATAGACAATAGGTGCAGGAGGAGGCCATTCGGCCCTTCGAGCTAGCACCGCCATTCAATGTGATCATGGCTGATCATTCTCAGTCAGTACCCCGTTCCTGCCCTCTCCCCATACCCCCTGACTCCGCTATCCTTAAGAGCTCTATCCAGCTCTCTCTTGAATGCATTCAGAGAATTGGCCCCCACTGCCTTCTGAGGCAGAGAATTCCACAGATTGACAACTCTCTGACTGAAAAAGTTTTTCCTCGTCTCAGTTCTAAATGGCCTCTCCCTTATTCTTAAACTGTGGCCCCTTGTTCTGGACTCCCCCAACATTGGGAACATGTTTCCTGCCTCTAACGTGTCCAACCCCTTAATAATCTTATACGTTTCGATAAGATCTCCTCTCATCCTTCTAAATTCCAGTGTATACAAGCCTAGTTGCTCCAGTCTTTCAACATATGACAGTCCCGCCATTCCGGGAATTAACCTAGTAAACCTACGCTGCACGCCCTCAATAGCAAGAATATCGTTCCTCAAATTTGGAGACCAAAATTTGTCATTTGTTTTTGTGCTTCAAAACTTCCTTTTCAAAGTTTCAACGGCCAACTCATTTGTTTTCAAGCCACATTTTTGCGTTGTTCCTCGACTCATAGAAACATAGAAACATAGAAAATAGGTGCAGGAGTAGGCCATTCGGCCCTTCGAGCCTGCACCGCCATTCAATATGATCATGGCTGATCATCCAGCTCAGTAACCCGTACCTGCCTTCTCTCCATACCCCCTGATCCCTTTAGCAAAAAGGGCCACATCTAACTCCCTCTTAAATATAGCCAATGAACTGGCCCCAACTGCCTTCTGTGGCAGAGAATTCCACAGACTCACCACTGACTTGCATGAGTTTAGTATCCCTTTGGTGAACGTAGAGATGTTAAAGTATAATTTTTTGGTGATAGGAATTGGAAAAATCAACCAAGGCGATGGAGACGTCTCTGGCTCCCAAACCTCGGTCGAGGAACTCTGCGGTGGAAAGACGATTACGTCGCACGCAAGATCGTTCTCGCACTCAGCCCGTCACAACTGAAGAGGTTGTCATCGCGTCCAGGTACCTGAAAGCCCATCGGAAACTTTTTATTTGATTACCACTAAATGCATGCGCCCCTTTCACCCCTTGGTGGCTCATTACAAGTGGAAATCCAGTTTATACCAAGGGCAGCTCGCATTGTCTCCTGATACAGCGATTGGAATTTGCCTGAGGGAAGGAACTGCAGATGCTGGTTTACACCGAAGATAGACGCAAAATGCTGGGGTAACTCAGCGGGGCAGGCCGCATCTCTGGAGAGAAGGAATGGGTGACGTTTCGGGTCTAGACCCTCCTTCGGACTGAGAATCAGGGGAGAGGGAGACGCAGAGATATCGAAACATAGAAAATAGGTGCAGGAGGAGGCCATTCGAACCAGCACTGCCATTCATTGTGATCATGGCAGACCATCCACAATCAGTAACCTGTGCCCAACTTCTCCCCATATCCCTTGATTCCACTAGCCCCCCCCCCCCCCCCCCCCAGAGCTCTATCTAACTCTCTCTTAAATTCATCCAGTGATTTGTCCAGAGATATGGAAGAGTGAGGTGTGAAAACGAGACATCAAAGGGAACGAAGCTCAAGGAAGCTCAAGGAACGTGTAGAATCGTAGAAATGTAGAATAGATCATTGTTGGCTGGGGGAAGCACACAAGGATAAAATTCAATCAGGATGACAGTCAGACTAGTCGGAGAACTAGGATGGGGGAGGGATGGAGAGAGAGGGAAAGCAAGCTTTACTTGAAGTGAGAGTAGTCAATGTTCATACCGCTGGGGTGTAAGCTACCCAAGCGAAATATGAGGTGCTGTTCCTCCAATTTGCCTCACTGTGACACTGGAGAATTTACTGTTTATATAGTTAGTCTGGTCTGATAATAATTAGGGATTCAAGGTAATTGCGAATCAAAAAGATTGAAAAAGCAAGCATTGTCTGATTTTTATACTGAATCAGCAATCAGGCCATTTTGACTTCCTCCAAAGACACAAGAATTGTCAAGGTTGTTTATTGAAACAAATGTTCAGTCACACTCTCCAGTTGTTTCTGTGGTACAATAGACAGGAGTAGGCCATTCGGCCCTTCGAGCCAGCACCACCATTCAATGTGATCATGGCTGATCATCCACAATCAGTACCCCGTTCATGCCTTCTCCCCATACCCCCTGACTCCGCTATCATTAAGAGGTCTATCTAGCTCTCTCTTGAAAGCATCCAGAGAATCGGCCTCCACTGTCTTCTGAGGCAGAGAATTCCACAGATTCACAACTCTCTGGGTGAAAAAGTTTTTCCTCATCTCCGTTCTAAATGGCCTACCCCTTATTCTTAAACTGTGGCCCCTGGCTCTGCACTCCCCCAACATTGGGAACATGTTTCCTGCCTCTAGCGTGTCCAATCCCTTAATAATCTTACGTGCTTCAATAAGAATCCCTCTCATCCTTCTAAATTCCAGTGTATACAAGCCCAGTCGCTCCAGTCTTTCAACATACGACAGTCCAGCCATCCCTGGAATTAACCCAGTGAACCTACACTGTGCTCCCTCAATAGCAAGAATGTCCTTCCTCAAATTTGGTATGTGCAGGCCATTTTGAAAACAAAGTACAGATTTAAAGAGGGGTCTCGACCCGAAATTTCTCTAGAAATTCTGCTTGTCCTGCTGAGTTACTCCAGCTTTTTGTCTTATCTACAGATTTAGTTGTTCCTTTCTTGTGACCACTTGCCCTTCCCGTGGAAAGACTGAACAAGGGAATGAAGTAATGCAAGCAGATGTTGTAGTTTGTTAATTGTGGTTGCATCGCCTGTTGCCACCCAAATTACGGCAAGTTGCTGTTAACAGTTTCATGGTTCAGATTTGAGATAATCGATTGAGTTATGAGGACTTTATTGCTGACGGGCTGAGGAGCTGCGGATGGATGGACACAAAACGCTGGAGAAACTCAGCGGGACAGGCGGCATCTCTGGAGAGAAGGAATGGGTGACGTCTTGGGTCGAGGTGCTTCTTCAGACTGAGAGTCAGAGGAGGGGGAGAGGAAGGATATTCTTGCTATTGAGGGCGTGCAGCGTAGGGTTACCAGGTTAATTCCCGGAATGGCGGGACAGTCATATGTTGAAAGACTGGAGCGACTAGGCTTGTATACACTGGAATTTAGAAGGATGAGAGGAGATCTTATCGAAACGTATCAGATTATTAAGGGGTTGGACACGTTAGAGGCAGGAAACATGTTCCCAATGTTGGGGGAGTCCAGAACAAGGGGTCACAGTTTAAGAATAAGGGGTAGGCCATTTAGAACGGAGATGAGGAAGAACTTTTTCAGTCAGAGAGTTGTGAATCTGTGGAATTCTCTGCCTCAGAAGGCAGTGGAGGCCAATTCTCTGAATGCATTCAAGAGAGAGCTAGATAGAGCTCTTAAGGATAGCGGAGTCAGGGGGTATGGGGAGAAGGCAGGAACGGGGTACTGATTGTGAATGATCAGCCGTGATCACATTGAATGGCGGTGCTGGCTCGAAGGGGCCGAATGGCCTCCACCTACACCTATTGTCTATTGAGTCACAGAGATAAGGAAGTGTAAGGCACGAAAGCAAGACATCAAAGGGGATGGGGTTCAAGGCAAAAGTTTTTTTCCTTCAAGGAGAGATCAAGGATCCAGCGCAAGTGGGAGTTTTAGTGTGTGTAGCAACCGGAAGATCACGTAGGCCGAGGCGGACTGAGCGGAGGTGTTCAGCGAAACGACCGCCGAGCCTGCGCTTGGTCTCGCCGATGTACCGGAGTCTACACCACACCACACCAGCTGCCTGTCCTGCTGAGTTACTCCAGCGTTTTGTGTCTATCTTTGGTGTAGCCCTGGTCCATTCTCCTCACTATCAATGACGCTGCCCATTTCCATGTCATCTGCAAACTCGCTCATGAAACCACTTATCCTTGGTACACACAAAATGTGTAGGAAGGAACTTGTAGGATTACAACCTGAGGAGGTTCTGTAACTTGAGCCCATTCTGCGGACTTGCTTCAATAGACAATAGGTGCAGGAGGAAGTTATTCGGCCCTTCGAGCCAGCACCACCATTCAATGTGATCATGGCTGATCATTCTCAATCAGTACCCCGTTCCTGCCTTCTCCCCATACCCCCTGACTCCGCTATCCTTAAGAGCTCTATCTAGCTCTCTCTTGAATGCATTCAGAGAACTGGCCTCCACTGCCTTCTGAGGCAGAGAATTCCACAGATTCACAACTCTCTGACTGAAAAGGTTTTTCCTCATCTCAGTTCTAAATGGCCTACCCCTTATTCTTAAACTGTGGCCCCTGGTTCTAGACTCCCCCAACACTGGGAACATGTTTCCTGCCTCTAACGTGTCCAACCCCTTAATTATCTTATATGTTTCAATAAGATCCCCTCTCATCCTTCTAAATTCCAGTGTACACAAGCCTAGTCGCTCCAGTCTTTCAACATACGACAGTCCCGCCATTCCGGGAATTAACCTAGTAAACCTACTCTGCACGTCCTCAATAGCAAGAATATCCTTCCTCAAATTTGGAGACCAAAACTGCACACAGTACTCCAGGTGCGGTCTCACTAGGGCCCTGTACAACTGCAGAAGGACCTCTTTGCTCCTATACCCAACTCCTCTTGTTATGAAGGCCAACATTCCATTGGCTTTCTTCACTGCCTGCTGTACCTGCATGCTTCCTTTCAGTGACTGATGCACTAGGACACCCAGATCTCGTTGTACGTCCCCTTTTCCTAACTTGACACCATTCAGATAGCAATCTGCCTTCCTATTCTTACCACCAAAGTGGATAACCTCACACTTATCCACATTAAACTGCATCTGCCATGCATCCGCCCACTCACACAGCCTGTCCAAGTCACCCTGCAACCTCACAGCAACTTCCTCACAGTTCACACTACCATCCAGCTTTGTATCATCTGTAAATTTGCTAATGTTACTTTTAATCCCTTCATCCAAGTCATTAATGTATATTGTAAATAGCTGCGGTCCCAGCACCGAGCCTTGCGGTACCCCACTAGTCACTGCCTGCCATTCTGAAAGGGACCCATTTATCCCCACTCTTTGCTTACTGTCTGCCAACCAATTTTCTATCCATGTCAGTACCCCACCCCCAATACCATGTGCTCTAATTTTGCCCATTAATCTCCTATGTGTGACCTTGTCGAAGGCTTTCTGAAAGTCAAGGTGCTCCACATCCACCGGCTCTCCCCTGTAGCATTTGACGGCACTGGGCCTGTATTGATCAGAGTTTAGAAGAATGTGGGAGGACATCATTGAACGTACAGAATAATGAAAGGCTTGGACAGAGTGGATGTGGGGAGGATATCTCCACTAGTGGGAGAGTCGAGGACTAAGAGGTCCTAGCCTCAAGGATGTTGTTTTAAGCAGGAGACAAGGAGGAATTTCTTAAGTCAGGGGTTGGTGAATCTGTGGAATTCTTTGCCACAGAAGGCTGTGGACATTTTTAAGGCAGATAGATAGATTCTTGATTTGTGCGGGTGCCGGAGGTCATGGGGACGAGGCAGGAGAATGGGGTTAGGAGGAAGAGGTAGATCAGCCACGATTGAATGGCGGAGTAGACTCGATGGGCCGAATGGACTAAATCTACTCCTATCAATTATAGTCATAAGTGATATAAGTAACTCCCCCTCCCATTCCCAGTCTGACCTTTCTGTCATGGGCCTCCTCCAGTGCCATAGTGAGGCCCACCGGAAATTGGAGGAACAGCACCTCATATTTCGCCTGGGCAGTTTGCAGCCCAGTGGTATGAACATCGACTTCTCCAACTTTAGATAGTTCCTCTGACCCTCTTTTCCCCTCCCCCCTTTCCCAGCTCTCCCTCTATCTTCCCGTCTCCACCCATATCCTTCCTTTGTCCCGCCTTCTCCCCTGACATCAGTCTGAAGGAGGGTCTCGACCCGAAACGTCGCCCATTCCTTCTCTCCCGAGATGCTGCCTGACCCGCTGAGTTACTCCAGCACTTTGCGAATAAATACCTTCGATTTGTCCCAGCATCTGCTGTTATTTTCTTACACTTATAGTCATGATATTCTTTGAAGAACCCAGATGAAGGTGAGTGAGGTCCCATTGCATGTGAGATGGGTAAACTTCTTCTGCTGTGGTTCATCCTTTCCACATCTAATATAAACCGTGTAAAGTTTGCTACCGTGCTGAATTCTTTTCTATCCTACATGCATTTGCTGTTTCTTTTTCTTTCCTCCTGTCTCTAGCAAACCCACCCCTGTCCGCACAGTCATGGCGTGTACCACAAGTCCCCCTGTAGTACACTCCAATTCACAGCCGACCAGGTACTTTGCAATGTGCATGCCCAGTGAAGTGGATCCCAACGACAGTTAAACTGCTGCCGATCACCTTGTTCCAAAGACATTACCCTGTATTCTTGCCGATGTGTACGCCTTTTTTGCCCCCTAACAACATTTCTGCATTTGGTTCAACCAAGCTGAACTAACTGACGTCTAACTTTAAAAATTCATGTATTCTTGCCAACATGTGCCTTTTCATCCCAACAATGCATTCAAGAGAGAGCTAGATAGAGCTCTTAAGGATAGCGGAGTCAGGGGGTATGGGGAGAAGGCAGGAACGGGGTACTGATTGAGAATGATCAGCCATGATCACATTGAATGGCGGTGCTGGCTCGAAGGGCCGAATGGCCTCCTACTGCACATATTGTCTATTGTCTATTAACAACATTTCTGTACTTGGTTCAACCAAGCTGAATTAACTAACTTTTAATTTAAACACTAATTCATTCAATTATTTTTAAATAAAATTCCTCAGCCCTGCAACATTTTAAAGATATGCATGTTGATAATCCCAATCAATTGTGTGATTTGGATATCGTGACATTTTTTGTGTAATAGCTTGCTTGACTCCTCTGAAAGAAAATGCATGAAACCCAGTGTGATTTTCTGTCCTCGATCTTCTCGCCTTCAGTAACATGGTTCTCAATATTCTCCAGTTGGCCATTGCTCAGCCCCATTCTAGGTTGCTATAATGCTACTTCTGAGTTTAGTTTAGAGATACAGCGCGGAAACAGGCCCTTTCGGCCCACCGGGTCCGCGCCGACCAGCGATCCCCGCACATCAACACTATCCTATACAAACCAGGGACAATTTTTTACATTTACCAAGCCAATTAACCTACACACCTGTACATCTTTGGAGTGTGGGAGCAAACCGAAGATCTCGGAGAAAACCCACGCAGGTCACGGGGAGAACCTACAAACTCCGTACAGACAGCACCCCCCAGTCGGGATCGAACCTGAGTCTCCAGCGCTGCATTCGCTGTAAGGCAGCAACTCTACCGCTGCGCCACCGTGCCGCCCTTACATTTAGGACTCTATTGGTTACTGTTTTCTTCTCCTGTTGGAGAAGAGGAAAGCTGACATACAGTAGCTGCCAACTGGATGGCATTACTGAGAACCGATGTGTGGGAAGGAACTGCAGATGCTGGTTTACACTGAAGATAGACACAAAATGCTGGAGTAACTCAGCGGGACAGGCAATGTCTCTGGAAGAAAAGGAATAGGTGACCTTTCGGGTCGAGACCCTCATTTACTTTATTCCTCAATAGAGCCTTAATGTAGCCTAGTTCCCCTTGTTCTGAAGTTCTAGCTTATTTGGAATTTTAACCGAAGTGTGTACACATATTTTGAAGTTCAGACTCTGAAGAAGGGTCTCGACCCGAAACATCACCTATTCCTTCTCCCCAGAGATGCTGTCTGACCCGCTGAGTTACTCCAGCTTTTTGTGTCTTGTCTTTTACATCTCGTTGCATTCAGGGGCAAGTGTAATCAACTTTACTGCCTCAATGGGCCCTACTGTATCGCTGCTAACAATTAATTAAATCACTACCGAAGATGTTTTGAAATTGAAGTTGGCACAAATTTTCTGCGTTCATTGGCTCAGAGTTTTGTGACTCCAAAGCTGTCAAGACATTGCAAGTCTCAAACAAAATAGGATTTGGATTTAATGGATCAGGAAACAGAACACTTTTACTTCTGTTGATTTTCGCTCAAACAACTGTAGAAAAAACCCCCATTGACATCAATAGAATGTGAATGCAATGCAGAAAGGGCATGATCGTAAAATAAGGAGGCATTTTGTATTTTAATATTAAATTTCAAGGATAGGTTCTTATGACTGGGTTATACATGAACAAACAGAGATGGACTGTCATACGTTGAAAGACTGGAGCGACTAGGCTTGTGTACACTGGAATTTAGAAGGATAAGAGGACATCTTATCGAAACATATAAGATTATTAAGGGGTTGGACATGTTAGAGGCAGGAAACATGTTCCCAATGTTGGGGGAGTCCAGAACCAGGGGTCACAGTTTAAGAATAAGGGGTAGGCCATTTAGAACTGAGATGAGGAAAAACTTTTTCAGTCGGAGAGTTGTGAATCTGTGGAATTCTCTGCCTCAGAAGGCAGTGGAGGCCAATTCTCTGAATGCATTCAAGAGAGAGCTAGATTGAGCTCTTAAGGATAGCGGAGTAAGGGGGTATGGGGAGAAGGCAGGAACGGGGTACTGATTGAGAATGATCAGCCATGATCACATTGAATGGCGGTGCTGGCTCGAAGGGCCGAATGGCCTCCTCCTGCACCTATTGTCTATTGTCTACACGAGTCTCACACCTGCCAGCGTTTGGCCCATATCCCTCCAAACCTGTCCCTATCGATGTACCTGTCTAACTGTTGGGATAGTCCCAGCCTCAACTACCTCCTCTGGCAGCTTGGTTCCATACACCCACCACCCTTTGTGTAAAAAGCTACCCTTCAGATTCTTATTAAATTCTACAGTTCTACGGGGTTTTTCCCCTCAATGCCTTGAACGTGGTGAGAGGAACAGAACCAGCAAAGAGGGAAAGACGAGGGTCCCATCAGGGCATGTGAGGATGAGATTAGGGGGGGGAGATCAAACAAAGATTCTAATTGCTCTCCTGCGCCCTCTGTTGGAGATTTCCCTTGACTACATGAGGAGGGTAAATTAGGAATAGTCTTTTCAAGCTTGCTGAAGATTATTGTGGCACGTGCGTGAGGATTTCCCATTCTTCAGATCTTAAGATTGTACTTTTGCGGGGAAAACTAATAGAATCTCATGCAATCAGATGTTCAATCCTACCGATTTAAAAACTCATTAACTCGATCTTCAGTTTATATATTAAAAAAACTCCATTAAAAAGGAACACGCAATTGTTTTGTTATTTTTCCTAGAAACTTAGCGAACCTCTTCAATAACATAATGTAATTTTACTGTTCGTACAATGACAATAAAGGCATATTATTATTATTATTATTATTAAGCCTGCCTCTGTTATTAAACCCACTTTAAAAGGAATCATGGGTAGGAATGCCATGTAAAACAGAAGTCGCATGTATTTAATTTAGTTTAGATCCAGCGTGGAAACAGGCCCTTTGGCTCACCGAGTTCGCTCCCGGCTGCGGGCGCCGTCTGTACGGAGTTTGTGCGTTCTCCCCGTGACCTGCGTGGGTTTTCTCCAACATCTTCAGTTTCCTCCCACACTCCAAAAGACGTACAAGTTCGTAGATTAATTGGCTTGGTGTAAGTGTAAATTGTCCCCAGTGTGTGCAGGACAGTGTTAGTGGGCGGGGGTCGTTGGTCAGTGCGGAGTCTGTGGGCCGAATGGCCTGTTTTCACACTGTATCTGAGACTTGATGGGCCGAGTGACCTAATTCTGCTCCTGTCACTTATGACCGTATTATCACAGCTCAGCCTCGAAGCTCCTGAGAAGAAAAGATCCAGTGTCCCCATATAACTCACCAACCTTCCAGATTCAGTAACATCCTCAGATCTTTTTTGCACCCTTTCCAGTTTAATAATTTCCTTTTGCTTGCATTAAATAACACGCGTTGTTTGCTCAATGAATTAAAATGTTGCTATAAAATTTATCATGGCTTATTTTTAACATTAGCAAGTTACAAAAAGATGTTTTTTTAATAAATTTTAATGTTGGGGGGGTTTCATACAATTTCTCTTTATTGTCTTTGAGATTCCCATCTACATTGCATCTTATTCTTGAGCCTAAAGCATGCTTCAAATTGCGGGTGTCAGAGCGGAATAGCGAAAGTTATATTCTCAATCTGGACTTGATCTGGAGAACCATGATGTTGTCCCTTGCACACTTTAATGTGGATAAAAGCTGAGAGAAATCTCACCTGCATCTTTAGTTTAGTTTAGAGATACAGCGCGGAAACAGGCCCTTCGGCCCACCGGGTCTGCACCGACCAGTGATCCCCGCACACTAACACTATCCTACACACACTAGGGACAATTTTACAATTGCACCAGGCCAATTAACCTACAAACCTGTACATCTCTGGAGTGCGGGAGGAAATTAAAGATCACGGAGAAAACCCACGCGGTCACGGGGAGAACGTACAGACAGCACCCGTAGTCGGGATTGAACCTAGACCTCTGGCGCGGTGAGGCAGCAACTCCACCACTGTCGAAGGTATTTATTTCACAAAATGCTGGAGTAACTCAGCAGGTCAGGCAGCATCTCAGGAGAGAAGGAATGGGCGACGTTTCGGGTCGAGACCCTTCTTCAGACTGATGTCAGGGGGGCGGGACAAAGGAAGGAATAAATACCTTTGATTTGTGCCAGCATCTGCAGTTATTTAACTCCACCACTGTGTCGCACCCTTTTAATTTCTCTGTAACATATTTCATTTTAATTACTGATGATTTTTAACAGGTTTAAAGAGCCATGTTCTGATCTTTCACGGCTCATCCTGAAGGTTTTCAGTTAATGTAGAACATAGAACAGATCCTTCAGCCTACATGTAGAAGAAGTCTGCACAAGGGTCCTGACCCGAAACGTCGCCCATTCTTTTCCTCCAGAGATGCTGCCTGACCCGCTGAGTTACTCCAGCACTTCATGTCTACCTGCACCCCACAATATCTGTGCTGAACATGATGCCGAGGCCAATGTATCTGCATGTACATAATTCATATCCCTGCATTCCCTGTATATCCATGAGTCCATCCAAAAATCTCAAATGCCACTGTTGTATCTCCCCCTCAACCACCATGTCCATCCGGCAGTGTGTCCCAGCCACTCGCCAGCCTCTGTGTAAAAATGAAACTTACCCCTAACCCAGCCATCATTACAGTAAACCTCCTCTGCACCCTTTCCAAACCCTCCATATCCTCCCTCCGCTGGGGCGACCAGAACTGCGCGCCAAATTCCAAAATGAGGAGTTTAGAAGGATGACGGGGGGACCTCATTGAAACTTACCAAATAGTGAAGGTCTTGGATAGAGTGGATGTGGAGAGGATGTTTCACGGGCGGCTCGGCGATCGTTTCGCTGAACACCTCCGCTCAGTCCGCCTTAACCAACCTGATCTCCCGGTGGCTCAGCACTTCAACTCCCCCTCCCATTCCCAATCTGACCTTTCTGTCCTTTGCCCACTCCATTGTCAGAGTGAGGCCCAACGCAAATTAGAGGAACAGCACCTCATATTTCGCTTGGGTAGTTTACAGCCCAGCGGTATGAACATTGACTTCTCTAACTTCAGGTAGTCCCTGCTTTCCCTCTCTATCCCCTCCCCCTTCCCAGTCTTCCTGTCTCCTACAACATCCTATCTTTGTCCTGCCCCCTCCCCTGACATCAGTCTGAAGAAGGGTCTCGACCCGAGACGTCACCCATTCCTTCTCTCCCGAGATGCTGCCTGACCTGCTGAGTTACTCCAGCATTTTGTGAATAAATACCTTCGATTTAAACCAGCATCTGCAGTTTTTTTTCCTACATATGTTTCGCTATTTGGTAAGTTTCAATGAGGTCCCCCCTCATCCTTCTAAATTCCTTCTTAGGTAGGCACTCAAGAATTATTTCGAAAACAGATGTTCACCCAGGTACCTATTCCATTTGTACCGTCAATACCAATGCCAGGAAACACACTAATGGTAATGAGGGTTTAAATGGGGATACATTCTCATTTACTATCACGTCTGATTCAGTCAAAATAGAAGATGCATGGTCAAACATCAGTTTGAGACACGTTTCTTCACCTGGAGAGTCTAGGACTCAGAATTAAAGGACATTCCTTTAGGAAGGAGATGAGGAGGAATTTCTTTAGTCAGAGGGTGGTGAATCTGTGGAATTCTTTGCTACAGAAAGCTGTGGAGGCCAAGCCAATGGATATTTTTTTTATGGCAGAGGTAGATAGATTCTTGATCAGTGTCAGGGGTTAGTGGGGGAAGGCAGGAGAAATGGGTCTCTGGCGCTGCAAGCGCTGTAAGACAGCAACTCCACCGTGCCGCCTAAATGTATTTAGACGTATTTAAGCGTGCCGCCTAAATGCAATTCTAAACGTATTTAGAAACAGTATTCTTAGCAATGCATACTATGAAATTAGCAGATTGTAGTAAAAATATATATGGTTCAAGGAAGATCCCACTTCTTGCCAATTTAGCCCAACTGTGACTTTAGACCCATCAATGTGCTTTAGATTAGTGCAGGTGTCCGAGGATAAGGGGAGAAGGCAGGGGAGTGGGGCTAGGAGGGAGAGATAGATCAGCCATGATTGAATGGCGGAGAAGAGTTGATGGGCCGAATGGCCCAATTCTGCTCCTATCACTTATGACCTTAGATGGAAAGGAAAGGTTCATAAAGATATGGGCTAAACAGGTAAATGGGCCTGTACACCAGTTCCGCAATTTGCTGTTTGCGTGTAAGTGTGCATAAACACCAGTGGTACACACTAGTTTTATCTATCCCTCTCTGACAAGCAGAGCAACCTGCTGCTGCATCTGCAATGTAGGACTTTGCTCAAAATATGTAAGTCTTTTCTCCCGAACTGGATAAGAAGTGCTCTGCAAGTATACAAGATTGTAATTAAACTTTGATTTCAATCAGTCTTTAAACAATTAAGTGACTTTTTTTAAGATCTATTTTAAATTAATCTTTTCATACAAGAAGGTATCCATGCAGACTTGTCCAAAGCTTAACTTGCCCCAACTTTGGATTGTGAACGGGTACATTAACACGAAGGTGTCACAAAGTGCTGGAGTAACTCAGCAGGTCAGGCAGTATCTCAGGAAAGAAGGAATGGGTGACGTTTCGGGTCGAGACCCTTCTTCAGACTCATTAATACTGTAGTATAAGAAAATAACTGCAGATGCTGGTACAAATCGAAGGTATTTATTCACAAAATGCTGGAGTAACTCAGCAGGTCAGGCAGCTTCTCAGGAGAGAAGGAATGGGTGATGTTTCGGGTCGAGACCCTTCTTCAGACCCATTCCTTCTATCCAGAGATGCTGCCTGACCTGCTGAGTTACTCCAGCATTTTGTGAATAAATACCTTCCATTAATACTGTAACTCGTTTAAATCTAGCCCACAGCTCACAATGGCCTGCCTCCTTTATCATCGTTACTTTTTTGTGTATCCCTCATTTATTCTATATCTCTCTACACCACCGTCTATATCAGGGGTGGCCAAACTTGCTTAATGTAAGAGCCACATACGATAAAGTTCAGATGTTTGAGAGCCGCAAGACATGAACAAAAGAGCAGCAAGACATGAACTTAAATATTTTTACTAACCATGAACATTAAACTTACGTTTTATTCCAATGGGGTCTCAATTCATACCCAGTAAATAATTATAAAGCTTGAAAGTTTTTCTTATATTAACTGTGATGAAAAAAGGAGCTCAGCCAACATATTTCCAAGAGCCGCATATTAAAGGTCAAAGAGCCGCATGTAGCTCTCGAGCCGCGGTTTGGCCACCCCTGGTCTATATCTCTCGTTTCCCTTTCCCCTGACTCTCAGTCTGAAAAAGGGTCTCGACCCGAAACATCACGCATTCCTTCTCTCCAGAGATGCTGTCTGGCCCGCTGAGTTACTCCGGCATTTTGTGTCTGTCTTACATTAATTACACGTTTGAAAGGCAAGTGACCAGTGTGCAAAATTGGATCGAACTGATGAATTAGATAGCAGGCAGCGCTGGTGTTGCTGCCTTACAGCGCCGGAGACCCGGGTTCGATCCCGACTACGGGTGCTGTCTGTACGGAGTTTGTACGTTCTCCCCGTGACCGCGTGGGTTTTCTTCGAGATCCTCGGTTTCCTCCCACACACCAAAGACGTACAGGCTTGTCGGTTAATTCCCTAGTGTGTGTAGGAAAGTGTTAATGTGTGGGGATCGTTGGCCAGTGTGTAGGATAGTGTTAATGTGTGGGGATCGTTGGCCAGTGTGGACTCAGTGGGCCGAAAGGCCTGTTTCTGCACTGTATTCTAAACTAAATATCAATTACCATTGAGACTATTTGTAATGCCTTTAGCAATTTTAGCTTTTTACTGGAGTTTAGAAGGATGGGAGGGGATCTTATAGAGACATATAAAATTATAAAAGGGCTGGACAAGCTAGATGCAGGAAAAATGTTCCCAATCTTGAGCGAGTCCAGAACCAGGGGCCTTAGTTTTAGACTAAAGAGGAGGCCATTTCAAACTTAGGTGAGAAGGAACTTTTTCACCCAGATAGTTGTGAATTTGTGGAATTCTCTGCCACAGAGGGCAGTGGAGGCCCAATCACTGGATGAATTTAAGAGAGAGTTAGATAGAGCTCTGGGTGCTAGTGGAATCAAGGGACATGGGGAGAAGGCTGGCATGGGTTACTGATTGTGGATGATCAGCCATGATCACAATGAATGGCGGTGCTGGCTCGAAAGGCAGAATGGCCTCCTCCTGCACCTATTTTCTATGTTTCTAATGATATCGATTATTGAGGCCCTTATCTAGTATTTACATATATCTTTAAAAACATGTCAAGAATACTTTGTCCTTAATGATACGTTTTTAAAGCAAGATCATTTTAAAATAACAGTGATTAATTGTGACGTTCTAATTTTAGAGACATTTTGGGGACAGGGACTATGTAAGTGTGCAGAAAAACGATGACCTAAATATTAAACCGATATGTTTCCTAGACTCCAAGCATCAGCACAGGATACTGCAAAGGAGCAGAAGGGGAATGAAGCCAAAGAAATGACAGAACAGGGTCAGCACGAAGAGCCAGACATCTCCACACTGAGTCTGGCCGAGAAGATGGCCTTGTTCAATCGTCTCTCACAGCCCCTGACCAAAGTGAAAGCACTGAGGAACCGAGGCGATACCAGGCAGAGACGGTCAAGCTCCCGATATCAGACTCAACCAATCACCCTGGGAGAAGTTGAAGAGGTACGTGTTTGCAAATGACAGTGACATCTAGTCATCCCGGGATTGTGGACCACTCTCTGCGCAGAAGGTCAGAGCTGTTGTTCAACGGGGGTGGGGGGGGGGGGGGTGTGAATTTGATTCCACTCACTGGGAGAGGCAACCAAGCAACCGTTAATGTGCAGGAAGGAACTGAAGACGCTGGTTCAAGCCGAAGGTAGACACAAAATGCTGGAGTAACTCGGTCCGAAGAAGGGTCTCGACCCGAAACGTCACCCATTCCTTCTCTCCAGAGAGGCTGTCTGTCCCGCTGAGTTACTCCAGCATTTTGCGTCTATCAAGCAACGATTAATTTTCCAAATCGTGGATGCAAGCAGTTTGATCGGTGGCATTATCTTTGAAAAATGGAACAGTGAATTTTTTGCAGTAATTGTTAAACATGTGTGGTTTCAGGAAACGCTGAATCTTTATAACGGGGTAGGTGACTCTCAAATGTTTCTCTTGAACTGAACAACTGTGATCTGACAATGATGATGGAGAGGGAAAATAAACCCGTTTATTTTAAAGATCTTTTCTTTTTTAATTGCAGAATAGTCCATAACAATCCAGTAGAGGGTTATTTGTCAAAATCTGAGGAAGAATCTCATTATTATAAATAGGCTAGAGTGAAGGAAAAATAATGTAATAAAGTGGGATAACATTTTCAATAGTTCTTGGGTCTTTTAAAACTGGATTTTTTGCAGTAATCGTTAATGTCCATAATAAACTTACAAAATCCTTAAGGGGTTGGACAGGCTAGATGCAGGAAGATTGTTCCCGATGTTGGGGAAGTCCAGAACAAGGGGTCACAGTTTAAGGATAAGGGGGAAGTCTTTTAGGACCGAGATGAGAAAGTTTTTTTTCACACAGTGGTGAATCTGTGGAATTCTCTGCCACAGAGGGTTGTTGAGGCCAGTTCATTGGCTATATTTAAGAGGGAGTTAGATGTGGCCCTTGTGGCTAAAGGGATCAGGGGGTATGGAGAGAAGGCAGGTGCAGGATACTGAGTTGGATGATCAGCCATGATCATATTGAATGGTGGTGCAGGCTCGAAGGGCCGAATGGCCTACTCCTGCACCTATTTTCTATGTTTCTATGTTTCTAACTCACTAGAGATTGCTGTAAAACTGTCTGTTGCCTTATAGTGATACTATGCCACTTTTTTTCTATTTTTATATGTACACTCGACATTGAGATTTAAATGTACGGTAAGAAATATGTGCTTCAAAATATGTGGACTCACTTAGGTTAAAATTCCAAATAATCTACGACTTCATAACAAGGGGAACTAGGCTGATTAAGGCTACATTGAGCAATAAAGTAAATGGGGTAAGGTCTCGACCCGAAGCGTTACCCATTCCTTCTCTCCAGAGATGCTGCCTGAACCGCTGAGTTACTCCAGCATTTTTGTGTCTATCTTCAGTGTAAACCAGCATCTGCAGTTCCTCCCCTCACACAAGGTAAATGTACCAGCCTTTCCCCCAGAGTTTTGCCTTACAGCGAATGCAGCGCCGGAAACTCAGGTTCGATCCTGACTACGGGTGCTGTCTGTACGGAGTTTGTACGTTCTCCCCGTGACCTGCGTGGGTTTTCTCCGAGATCTTCGCTTTCCTCCCACACTCCAAAGACGTGCAGGTTTGTAGGTTAATTGGCTGGGCAAACGTAAAAAATAAATAAAAATTGTCCCTAGTGGGTGTAGGAGAGTGTTAGTGTGCGGGGATCGCTGGGCGGCGCGGACCCGGTGGGCCGAAGGGCCTGTTTCTGCGCTGTATCTCTAAAAAAAAAATTTAAATCAATTATCTTTGCCTCAATGTAAATGGTCAGTTTTATACATTCTTGCGCTATAAACTTGTTTAATCTCGAGATTAATTTGATTATTTCCAAAGGTCAGAGAGTGATTCAGCGTGGAAACAGGCCCTTTGGCCCAACTTGCCCACACCGGCCAACATGTCCCAGCTACACTAGTCCTACCTGCCTGCATTTGGTCCATGTCCTATCCATGTACCTGTCTAACTGTTTCTTAAACGTTGGGATAGTCCCAACCTCAACTACCTCCTCTGGCAGCTCATTCCATACCCCCACCACCCTCTGTGTGAAAACGTTACCCCTCAGATTCCTATTAAATCTTTTCCCCTTCACCTTAAACCTATGTCCTCTGGTCCTCGATTCACCTACTCTGGGCAAGAGACTGTGCATCTAGGTCATAGGTTTTCAAGTGTTTACATTTTCAAGGGTTATTTTCCACAAGCTGGTCTTTCCACTCTGGGGATGTAGTTATTAGAACATTTTACGTATTCCAAGGAGGACATGGGAATTCGTGAGCTCATTGGACCCTAATTCTCACTTTGTTTAAATCCAAAACTATCCTCTACAATGGTAATTCCAATCTGTACTCTGTGTGGAAAGTAGATATTCCTGATGGTTTTGCATGTATGGGACAATATTGGCTTTTCGGAATGGCAGGCAGTGACTAATGGGGTGCCGCAAGGCTCAGTGCTGGGACCCCAGTTATTTACAGTGTATATTAATGATTTGGACGAGGGAATTGAATGCAACATCTCTAAGTTTGCGGATGACACGAAGCTGGGGGGCAGTGTTAGCTGTGAGGAGGATGCTAGGAGGCTGCAGAGTGACTTGGATAGATTAGGCGAGTGGGCAAATGCATGGCAGATGCAATATAATGTGGATAAATGTGAGGTTATCCACTTTGGCGGCAAGAACAGGAAAGCAGAGTATTACCTGAATGGTGATCGATTGGGAGAAGGGGAGATGCAACGTGACCTGGGTGTCATGGTGCACCAGTCATTGAAAGGAAGCATGCAGGTGCAGCAGGCAGTGAAGAAAGCGAATGGTATGTTGGCATTCATAGCAAGAGGATTTGAGTTTAGGAGCAGGGAGGTTCTGCTGCAGTTGTACAGGGCCTTGGTGAGACCGCACCTGGAGTATTGTGTACAGTTTTGGTCTCCTAACCTGAGGAAAGACGTTCTTGCCTTAGAGGGAGTACAGAGAAGGTTCACCAGATTGATCCCTGGGATGGCGGGACTTTCATATGAGGAAAGACTGGATAGACTGGGCTTGTACTCGCTGGAATTTAGAAGACTGAGGGGGGATCTTATAGAAACATATAAAATTCTTAAGGGGTTGGAGAGGCTAGATGCGGGAAGATTGTTCCCGATGTTGGGGGAGTCCAGAACAAGGGGTCACAGCTTAAGGATAAGGGGGAAATCTTTTAGGACCAAGATGAGAAAACATTTTTTCACACAGAGAGTGGTGAGTCTGTGGAATTCTCTGCCACAGAAGGTAGTTGAGGCCAGTTCATTGGCTATATTTAAGAGGGAGTTAGATGTGGCCCTTTTTGCTAAAGGGATCAGGGGGTATGGAGAGAAGGCAGGTACATGTTACTGAGCTGGATGATCAGCCATGATCATATTGAATGGCGGTGCGTACAGGCTCGAAGGGCCGAATGGCCTACTCCTGCACCTATTGTCTATGTTTCTATGTTTCTATGTAAGCGATACCATTCTTCTCCCCATGATAACAGTGAGTCAGGAGCTCCAGGAGCTCACGGTTTCCGGTCACCAAGAACAAAGGGGGAACCCGTGGTGGGGGGGGGGGGGGGGGTGGGGGGGCGACGAGAACAAGAGGGATCAGTATGGGGGGGGGGGGCAGGCAGAGGCAAAGAAGGGACCAACAATACTTAAGAGGTTGAGTAGGCTGGGCCTAGGTTGAGTAGGCTGGGCCTAGGTTGAGTAGGCTGGGCCTAGGTTGAGTAGGCTGGGTCTCTATTCCATGGAGCGCAGGAGGATGAGGGGTGATCTTATAGAGGTGTATAAAATCATGAGAGGAATAGATCGGGTAGATGCACCGAATCTCTTGCCCAGAGTAGGGGAATCGAGGACCAGAAGACATAGGTTCAAGGTGAAGGGGAAAAGTTTTAATAGGAATCCGAAGGGCAACGTCTTCACACAGAGGGCGGCGGGTTTGTGGAACAAGCTGCCAGAGGAGGTAGTTGAGGCTGGGATTATCCCAACGTTTAAGAAACAGTTGGACAGGTGCATGGATAGGACAGGTTTGGAGGGTTATGGACCAAGCGCAGGCAAGTGGGACAAGGGTAGCTGGGGCATTGTTGACCGGTGTGGGTGAGTTGGGCCGAAGGGCCTGTTTCCGCACTGTGTCACTCTATGACTCTCTTACTCTAGTACATTTGTAACTTTGTCGGGGCCTTGTGGCGACTCGTTCGTGGACTATGCATTCAAAAAACAAAGGCTTTCACGGTACCTGTGACAATAAAGTATCTCATACAATCGAGCATTCATTCATTGATATCTATCTATCTATCTAGGACAGAGTGGCATTGGCCACTTTGAACACTTGAAAAAAGCAAGGCAGTATCTAAGAAGAGGACGGGGGCTTGTAAGGATTCTTGGCCAATGTTTATCCCTCATTCAACATCACCAAAGCAGATCATTTAGATTTAGATTTAGAGATACAGCGCAGAAACACGCCGCCCAGCGATCCCCGCGCACTAATACTATCCTACACCCTACACCTACATCCTACACCCACTCGGGACAATTTTTATATTTTACCCAGCCAATTAACCTACGTACCTGTACGTCTTTGGAGTGTGGGAGGAAACCGAAGATCTCGGAGAAAACCCACGCAGGTCACGGGGAGAACGTACAAACTCCGTACAGGATCGAACCTGAGTCTCCGGCGCTGCATTCGCTGTAAGACAGCAACTCTACTGCTGCGCCACCGTATTGATTTAATTGTTGACAGAAACTTGCGCTGGGTAGATGAGCTCAGTTCAGTTTAGTTTATTGTCACGTGTACCGAGGTACAGTGGAAAGCTTTTGTAGCGTGCTAACCAGTTCGCAGATTGTTACATGATTACAATCGATCCATTTATAGTGGAGAGATACATGATAAGGGAATAACATTTAGTGCAAGGTAGAGCCAGCAAAGTCCAATCAAGGATAGTCCGATGCTCATCAATGAGGTAGATAGTAGCTCAGCACTGCTCTCTGGTTGTGGTAGGATGGTTCATTTGCCTGATGACAGCTGGGAAGAAACTGTCCCTGAATCTGGAGGTGTGCGTTTTCACACTTCTGTACCTTTTGCCCGATGGGAGAGGGGAGAAGAGGGAGTGGCCAGGGTGCGACTGGTCCTTGATTATGCTGCTGGCCTTGCATTTCCCTGCTCTGAAACACGCAGTAATGTTTGTCTAGGAAGGAACTTCAGATGCTGGTTGACACCGAAGACAGACACAAAATGCTGGAGTAACTCGGCGGGACAGGCAGCACCTCTGGAGGGAAGGAATGGGTGACGTTTCGGGTCCACCTGAAAACGTCACCCATTCCTTCTCTCCTGAGATGCTGCCTGTCACGTGAGTTACTCCGGCATTTAGTGCCGTATCTTCTCGTGGTGTTTGTACGCTGGTTGTTGTGCTTTCACTTAGCCTTGGTTGGATAAAAACATGGTCTGTTTGGCAACAAAAAAAAACAATGTGCTGATATTTATTATTTTTTAGTTTTATTTATCGACGTGAATTTTTTTTTCTCCGTAGGTACAAAATGGCAATGGAATGATCAGACCCTTGTTGCAGTCTGTTGCAAAGACAATGGCCAGTCATACCGCTACGGTCTCCACGGCTTGTGCTGGCGACCTCCATCTTGGGATATCTTCCGCCACCGAGGACAGTTTACGCGTTGCCCACTTGTCAACGGCCAAGTCCATTTTGTCTTCCCACAGCTCGCTCGTCGACATCTCGACCAGGAGTCAGCTCCCGTCCGAGCTTGGGCACTACTCCCAAGAAAAAGCATTCGGATTCAGCGGAGAACTGAAAGAAGGTGCTGGGGAGGACGGCAACGGCGGAGGCCAGCAGGAGGCGCTGCAACCGATACGCAAGCGCGGCGGTAGCTTTACAGAAACTCTGCCTCGCGGAATCGCCGAGGGAAGTCTGGATGCCGAGAATGGAGGCCCCGACGTTCAGAGCGGCGAACAGCTGATTGCAGAAAACGTCCCACGGTCAACCGAGAGGAAAGAGACCATGAAATCGGAAAATTTCAATGTCAGCTGGGAAACTGCAGAAAAGGGCTTCGATGAACATTTTAAGAAGAAGGGAGTTATTACAGGTAAAAAAAATAAACTGAAAAAAACTCCCCCTGCAGTATTGGCTATCTGAAATAAAAACACAAAATACTGGAGATACCTTGCATGTCATGCAGCATTTGTGGAGAAAGAACATAGTGTCAGATCAATGACCTCAAGGGCTCTGATGAAAGGCATGAATACCAAACATTAGCATTTAATTTAGTTTAGTTTAGAGATACAGCGCGGAAAAAGGCGGATTTATTGATCACCTCATGACCCTGCAGAAACGATCTGTCACGTTCAAAATCTTTAATTTAGACAATAGACAATAGACAATAGGTGCAGGAGGAGGCCATTCGGCCCTTCGAGCCAGCACCGCCATTCAATGTGATCATGGCTGATCATTCTCAATCAGTACCCCGTTCCTGCCTTCTCCCCATACCCCCTGACTCCGCTATCCTTAAGAGCTCTATCTAGCTCTCTCTTGAATGCATTCAGAGAATTGGCCTCCACTGCCTTCTGAGGCAGAGAATTCCACAGATTCACAACTCTCTGACTGAAAAAGTTTTTCCTCATCTCTGTTCTAAATGCCCTCCCCTTATTCTTAAACTGTGGCCCCTGGTTCTGGACTCCCCCAACATTGGGAACATGTTTCCTTGAGTTCTCCTTAACCTTCATCCCAACTCCATGAAGAAGCGCTCAATTTCAACACTCATCATGATAGAGACTCTTGCCCCTACTTCCGCACACAACCCTTTCAGCTGACACTCTAAAGGGAACCAACAGCTCAAGTTTAGCATATAATAAAAGCTGGAAAATGCTGCAAATACTCAGCAGATCAGGTAGATTGTGACTAGTTTAGTTGAGAGGTACAGGGCGGAAACAGGCCCTTCGGCCCAACGAGTCCGCGCCGACCAGCGATCCCCGCACATTAACACAAGCCTACACGCACTAGGGACAATTTACACATACCAAGTATACAAACCCAAGCCAATTAACCTACAAGCCTGAACGTCTTTGGAGTGTGGGAGGAAACCGAAGAACTCGGAGAAAACCCACGCAGTCACGGGGAGAACGTACAAACTCCGTACAGACAGACCCTGTAGTCGGGATCAAACCCGGGTCTCCAGTGCTGCAGGAGCTGTAAGTAAGGCAGCAACTCTACCGCTGCACCACCGTGCCGGTATTGTTTCTCACTCCACAGATGCTGCCTGACCTGTCGAGTATCTTTGGCATGTTTTATTTGTGTTACAGATACATTTTATTTGAAATCTGCCTTGAATCTATGATTCACTCTGATTGTTTCTTAGTTATGTGAACAGTTTAAGTTGCTCATCACCAACAAAGAAGGTTCCAAGTGTGAATGTCGAGATTTTGAGCAAATGCTATTGGCATTTGGGGTTTAAAACTAAACTCCGTTTACTCTTCAGCTAATTATGTTGTGATCTTAATGGTTTTAACTGCAGCATGAAGTGAAGTTTAATATTCTGCAGACAACCTTGCATCTGTCGCCATGGGGTGATCACTATGCTCTAAGCTATGTGTGCAGAACGCTTTAGAAGAAGGAAAAGACAAAGCCGGTTAGAGTCCTAGAGTGATACAGCGTGGAAACAGGCCCTTCGGCCCAACTTGCCCACACCGGCCGGCCAACATGTCCCACCTGCCCGCGTTTGGCCCATATCCCTCCAAACCTGTCATATCGAAACGTATAAGATTATTAAGGGGTTGGACACGTTAGAGGCAGGAAACATGTTCCCAATGTTGGGGGAGTCCAGAACAAGGGGCCACAGTTTAAGAATAAGGGCCATTTAGAACGGAGACAAGGAAAAACTTTTTCAGTCAGAGAGTTGTGAATCTGTGGAATTCTCTGCCTCAGAAGGCAGTGTAGGCCAATTCTCTGAATGTATTCAAGAGAGAGCTAGATAGAGCTCTTAAGGATAGCGGAGTCAGGGGGTATGGGGAGAAGGCAGGAACGGGGTACTGATTGAGAATGATCAGCCATGATCACATTGAATGGCGGTGCTGGCTCGAATGGCCGAATGGCCTACTCCTGCACCTATTGTCTATTGTCTATATCCATGTACCTGTCTAACTGTTTCTTAACCGTTGGGATAGTCACTGCCTCAACTACCTCATAGGAATCCTATTAAATCTTTTCCCCTTCTCCTTAAACCTATGTCCTCTGGTCCTCGAGTCACCTACTCAGGGCAAGAGATTCTGTGCATCCACCCGATCTATTCCTCTCTTAACTTTATACACCTTTACAAGATCACCCCTCATCCTCCTGCGCTCCAAGGAATAGAGTCCCAGCCTGCTCAAGCTCCCCCTAAAGGCCACACCCTCTAGTCCTGGCAACTTCCTCGTAAATGACATTGACAAATTCATGACCACTTCCCCAACTCAGCACGTTGGCACAGCAGTAGAGTTGCAGCTTTACAGCGCTTGCTCTGCCAGAGACCTGGGGTTCGATCCCGACTACGGGTGCCGTCTGTGCGGAGTTTGTACGTTCTCCCCGTGACCCATGTAGGTTTTCTCCGAGATCTTTGGTTTCCTCCCACGCTCCAATGACGCACAGGTTTGTAGGTTAATTGGGTTGGTGCAAATGTAAAATTGTCTCTAGTGTGTGTAGGATAGTGTTGATGTGCGGGGATCGCTGGGCGGGGTGGACTCGGTGAGCCGAAGGGCCATTTTCACGCTGCAAGTCTAAAACTAAAACGAAAAAACGAGAAAGGTGGAGACAGGAAGACTAGTGGGAGAACTGGGAAGAGGGAGGGGAAGAGAGGGACAGAGGAACTATCTAAAGTTGGAGAAGTCGATGTTCATACCGCTGGGCTGCAAGCTGCCCAAGCGAAATATGAGGTGCTGTTCCTCCAATGTCCGGTGGGCCTCACTATGGCACTGGAGGAGGCCCATGACAGAAAGGTCAGAGTGGGAGGGGGAGTTGAAGTGCTCAGCCACCGGGAGATCGGGTTGGGATTTTCCTACACAAAGAGATTCAGGTTATTGGTTAACAGACACTGTGCCCCCCGTAGCAAGTACAATGCTACTGTTTGCAGATGGTTGCCCACTCTATAATCCTGCCACGTCCATGCCAAGTCAGCGAGATGCCAAAGGCTCATGCCAACACAACTCCACTAATTTCCTTATGACAACTTCAATGGTTTGAGGTGGGCACAAAGTATCTGAAGAAACGCTTGCTTATGCGTAGGAAGGAACTGCAGACGCTGGTTTAAACCGAAGATAGACACAAAATACTGGAGTAACTCAGCGGGACGGGCAGCATCTCTGGAGAGAAGGAATGGGTGACGTTTCGGGTCTGAAGATGGATCTCAACCCGAAACGTCGCCCATTCCGATACACAGCGAATGCAGCGCCGGAGACTCAGGTTCGATCCTGACTACGGGCGCCGTCTGTACGAAGTTTGTACGTTCTCCCCGTGACCTGCGTGGGTTTTCTCCGAGATCTTCGGTTTCCTCCCACACTCCAAAGACGTACAGGTATGTAGGTTAATTGGCTGGGTAAAATGTAAAAATTGTCCCTAGTGTGTGTAGGATAGTGTTAACGTGCGGGGATCGCTGGGCGGCGCGGACCCGGTGGGCCGAAGGGCCTGTTTCCACGCTGTATATCTAAATCTAAATCTTTGAAATTATTGTTTAGTTTAGAGATACAGCACCATGCCGACCAGAGATCCCCGCACATTAACACTATCCCACACACACTAGGGACAATTTACACTTGTACCAAGCCAATTAATTTACAAATCTGCACGTCTTCCGAGTGTGGGAGGAAACCGATGATAGCGGAGAAAACCCACGCAGGTCACGGGGAGAACGTACAAACTCCGTACAGACAAGTCCGGATCGCACCCGGGTCTCTGGTGCTGTAAGGCAGCAACTCTACCTTGCTGCATTGCTTTAGAAAAATGTTAATCCTGCCTGCAGAAGAGCCTATGCAGGTGTGGACACTCTGGTCCCATATTCCAGATGGCCATCCAAGATACCTTGTGAACCACTGCTGTGTAATTCCAATTCCGAGGTCTTCCAACCAACCTAATAGACCATGAGAATCCAACAAGGCACAAGCCATATTCCCATTTCCAGCAAAATGTCCCCCTTGCTTAACTTACAGATGGCTGAAGTTAAGCAAGTTCCAGAACAAGGGGCCACAGTTTACGAATAAGGGGTAGGTTATTTAGAACTGAGATGAGGAAAAACTTTTTCAGTCAGAGAGTTGTGAATCTGTGGAATTCTCTGCCTCAGAAGGCAGTGGAGGCCAATTCTCTGAATGCATTCAAGAGAGAGCTAGATAGAGCTCTTAAGGATAGCGGAGTCAGGGGGTATGGGGAGAAGGCAGGGACGGGGTACTGATTGAGAATGATCAGCCATGATCACATTGAATGGTGGTGCTGGCTCGAAGGGCCGAATGGCCTCCTCCTGCACCTATTGTCTATTGTCTATTGAAGCATTCATATGTTGATATCAGTGTAAATGTTGATGGCTTATATCTGCTACCTAACTATTAAGTAACTTGAACAACGGAAGGGACTCAATGGGCCAGGCGTCGACTGTGGAGGGGAATGGATGGACAAAATGTAGGGACAGTCCCCTTCTTGCCAATGATGTGTGGATGCTCGAAAGGGGCACTGGATGGGTGATGTCTTATTTACAGTATTCCAGCGCAAAAACTCTCCACTAAATCATTCTGAACCTAGAACAATTCAATGGAAATTAAATTGCGGTCTCATTTCAAGCTGGAATGGGTACAGAGGAGATTTATGAGGGTGTTGTCAGGACGAGAGGGTCTGAGCTATAGGGAGAGGTTGAGTAGGCTGAGACTCTAGGCTGAGACTCTAAACGACTATTGACTATTGACTATTGACTCTATTCCTTGGAGCGCAGGAGGATGAGGGGTGATCTTACAGATGTGTATAAAATCATGAGGGGAATAGATCGGGTAGATGCACAGAGTCTCTTGCCCAGAGTACGTGAATCGAGGACCAGAGGTCATAGGTTTAAAGTGAAGGGGAAAAGATTTAATAGGAATCTGAGGGGTAACTTTTTCACACAAAGGGTGGTGGGTGCATGGAACAAGCTGCCAGAGGAGGTAGTTGAGGCTGGGACTGTCCCAGTGTTTGAGAAACAGTTAGACAGGTACATGGATAGGACAGGTTTGGAGGGATATGGGCCAAACGCGGGCAGGGGGGGGACCATTTACAATGTTCAGGCAGCAGCCTGGTTTCTGACGGGATGGCAGAAATCTTGTTTTTCTGCAAAGCAGTGACATAATCGTTTACTCTGGCACGTTTTTTACTTTTAGTAGCTGCTGGATACATGTCGTCACTGAAGCGCGAGGCTGTGCAGAGCTAAGAGAAAGAATGGCCAGTTTTACCCATTTTAGAATTTTTGTTAGGATATTTGTTGCAGGTTTGAGGTGAGAATTCAAAAGAAAAAAAGGCAAGTTGAAATTTCTTAAGAAAGGAAGCTGATAGTAAATGTGCCAAAGACAATTTCTTCATGACCGTTCTCTCCTTTGTTGAGCAGAGTGTGTGGAGCACTTTTCCGAAACTAAAACGGCATCGTCTACAACGTTAACGGCCTTGCAAGTCTCTGCTGTAACCTCCTCCAGGCACGGTTCACATCTGCAGCAAGCCACGCAAATAGAAAGCAAAGTGCCTTATGATCAATCGGAACCATTTCCCACTGAAGCCGGCCAGATTGAAAAAAGTGAGGGACTCTCGGATTTCACCACTGGAAAAGGAATGTCCATAAAGGAAAGGTAACAAGTCCATTGAAATTTTAAATGTGCTAGAGGGTTAAAACGGCAAAAACGGTGTCATGTTGCTGGATTTTGGAGAGGAAAAAGACTGCCGGTCTTTATAGTGGAAAAATGAATATGCTACCGAATAATTTTCAATACGTTACCTTTTTGCTGGTATATTCTTCATTTTGTTCCTTATTCCAAATTGTGGGCATTGTGGCTACTGAAGATGTAGTGAACAAGTAGCTATTAGAAGGCACGGTGGCGCAGCGGTAGAGTTGCTGCCTTACAGTGAATGCAGCGCCGGAGACCCGGGTTCGATCCCGACTACGGGCGCCGTCTGTACGGAGTTTGTACGTTCTCCCCGTGACCTGCGTGGGTTTTCTCCGAGATCTTCGGGTTTCCTCCCACATTCCAAAGACGTGCAGATGGTCCCTGGTCTGCATCCCAGGGTCCTCAGGGAGGTGGCTCTAGAAATAGTGGACGCATTGGTGATCATTTTCCAATGTTCAATAGATTCAGGATCAGTTCATGTGGATTGGAGGATAGCTAATGTTATCCCACTTTTCAAGAAAGGAGCGAGAGAGAAAACGGGGAATTACAGAGCAGTTAGCCTGACTTCGGTGGTGGGAAAGATGCTGGAGTCAATTATTAAAGAGGTAATAACGGTGCATTTGGATAACAGTAAAAGGATAAGTCCAAGTCAGCATGGATTTATGAAAGGGAAATCATGCTTGACTAATCTTCTGGAATTTTTTGAGGATGTGACAAGTAAAATGGATGAAGGGGAGCCAGTGGCTGTAGTGTATCTGGACTTTCAGAAAGCCTTTGATAAGGTCCCGCACGGGAGATTGGTGACTAAATTTAGAGCACATGGTATTGGGGGTAGGGTGTTGACATGGATAGAGAATTGGTTAGGAGTAAACGGGTCCTTTTCAGAATGGCAGGCGGTGGCGAGTGGAGTGCCGCAAGGCTCGGTGTTGGGGCCGCAACTGTTTACCATATATATTATTGATTTGGAAGAGGGAATTAGAAGCAACACTAGCAAGTTTGCGGATGACACAAAGCTAGGTGGCAGTGTAAACTGTGAAGAGGATGTTAGGAGGTTGCAGGGTGACCTGGACAGGTTGAGTGAGTGGGCAGATGCGTGGCAGATGCAGTATAATATAGATAAATGTGAGGTTATCCACTTTGACGGCAAAAACAAGGATGCAGATTATTATCTCAATGGTATTAGGATAGGTAAGGGGGAGGTGCAGCGAGACCTGGGTGTCCTTGTACACCAGTCACTGAAAGTTGGCGTGCAGGTACAGCAGGCAGTGAAGAAAGCTAATGGAACGTTGGCCTTCATAACAACAGGATTTCAGTATAGGAGTAAAGAGGTTCTTCTGCAGTTGTATAGGGTCCTGGTAAGACCACATCTGGAGTATTGTGTACAGTTTTGGTCTCCTAATTTGTGGAAGGACATCCTTGTAATTGAGGCAGTGCAGCGTCGGTTCAGGAGATTGATCCCTGG
Source organism: Rhinoraja longicauda (assembly GCF_053455715.1). Taxonomy (NCBI): domain Eukaryota; kingdom Metazoa; phylum Chordata; class Chondrichthyes; order Rajiformes; family Arhynchobatidae; genus Rhinoraja; species Rhinoraja longicauda. Next base: position 108,935,603 of record NC_135954.1, on the reverse strand, counting down.
GATGGCGGGACTGTCATATGAGGAAAGATTGAAAAAACTAGGCTTGTATTCACTGGAGTTTAGAAGGATGAGAGGGGATCTTATAGAAACATATATAATTATAAAAGGACTGGACAAGCAAGATGCAGGAAATTTTTCCCCAATGTTGGGCGAGTCCAGAACCAGGGGCCACAGTCTTAGAATAAAGGGGAGGCCATTTAAAACTGAGGTGAGAAGGAACTTTTTCACCCAGAGAGTTGTGAATTTGTGGAATTCTCTGCCACAGAGGGCAGTGGAGGCCAAGTCACTGGATGGATTTAAGAGAGAGTTAGATAGAGCTCTAGGGGCTAGTGGAATCAAGGGATATGGGGAGAAGGCAGGCACGGGTTATTGATTGGGGACGATCAGCCATGATCACAATGAATAGCGTTGCTGGCTCGAAGGGCCAAATGACCTGCTCCAGCACCTATTTTCTATGTTTCTATGTTTTAGATTTGTAGGTTAATTGGCTCGGTAAATGTAAAAACAAATTGTCCCTAGTGGGTATAGGATAGTGTTAACGTGCGGGGATCGCTGGTCGGTGCAGACCCAGTGGGCCGAAAGGGCCTGTTTCCTCGCTGTATCTCTAAACTAAACTAAACTAAACTAAAGAAGAGTGTACAGTTCAAGCTCATTTTGTAAAGCTATTGTGTTTAAAAACCATAGCATAAATAAATTATGATTCACCTCAATGCTTTTATTTTTAATGGAAAGGTCAGTTGCATTTTTTTTCATTCTGTGATTTCCCCCTCCCACCACCGAAACTCTTATCTTGAGGAATACCACTTTTCCTTGAGTCCGTAATGTCCAAGTGGTAACAGTCCCACAAAATTGAGCACCTGTGCTTTGAAGCTTCATTTTCCCTGTAAATGAAATAAACCAACAGTTAAAGATCGTATCAAAAATCGTACATTTAATGGAAAATATTTCCAGTGACCTGGCATTGCGGTTTTCCATGCTGCATACATGACAACCAAAGCATCAGTTTCAAGTTTTTAAACACAGTACATGTCCTTTAGAGGCCATGAGCTGTTTTAGTCAAAACATCAAAGCCACTGGTAAGAACCTGTTTTATTAGTGCTGACAAATCCGCTGTGTTTTGCTGCCTTTTTTTCCTATTTTAATGGCTTCTCATCTTCTCCCACTTAGTCTAGCATGATTTCTAAGGGAAACATGGCATTTCATCCCAGTTTTCTGGTGACATAGAAACATAAACATAGAAACATAGAAAATAGGTGCAGGAGTAGGCCATATAACAGTATAACAGAGCTTTATTTGTCATTCGGTACCAAGGTACCGAACGAAACTACATAGCAGTCATACAAAAAAGAACACAAGACACATGACCCCAACACAAACGTCCATCACAGTGACTCCAAACACCCCCTCACTGTGATGGAGGCAACAAAACTTCCACTCTCTTCCCCACGCCCACGGACAGACAGCTCGTCCCCGACCGACCCGCACAGTCCCCGCAAGGGGATGGAAGTCCCCGCGGCCGAGCCGCACCGGGCGCTGAAACATCCCGCGGCCGAGCCGGGCGATGGAAGGCCCCGCGACCAAGCCTTGCGCAGCTAAGTCCCGTGGCCGAGCCGCACCGGGCGATGTTAAGTCGCGCGGCCGAGCCGCACCAGCGATGAAAAGTCCCGCGGCCGAGCCGCACCAGCGATGTAAAGCCCCGCGGCCGAGCCGCACCGGGCGATGTTAAGTCCCGCGGCCGAGCCGCACCAGCGATGAAAAGTCCCGCGGCCGAGCTGCACCGGGCGATGTAAAGTCCCGCGGCCGAGCCGCACCGGGCGATGTTAGGCCCCGCGGCCGAGCTGCACCGGGCACTGTTAAGTCCAGCGGCCGAGCCGCACCGGGCGATGTTAAGTCCAGCGGCCAAGCCGCACCGGGCGATGTTAAGTCCAGCGGCCGAGCCGCACCGGGCGATGTTAGGCCCCGCGGCCGAGCCGCACCCCGCGCCGTGAGGAAGAGACCTAAAAGAGAAAAGTTTCCCCCACCCCCCCCACCACCCCCCCACCCACACCACCCACACCACCACCCCCCACACATACACAACCAAAAAAATACAAAAACCATCCCAACACCGACACACAACAAAAAAAAAAAAGGAAAAAAGACGAACAGACTGCTAGCGAGCCGCAGCCGTTAGCCGTTAGGCGCCGCCACTTCCACTTCCCTTCGAGCCTGCACCGCCATTCAATATGATCATGGCTGACCATCCAACTCAGTATCCCGTACCTGCCTTCTCTCCATACCCCCTGATCCCTTTAGCCACAAGGGCCACATCTAACTCCCTCTTAAATATAGGCAATGAACTGGCCTCAACTACCTTCTGTGGCTGAGAATTCCACAGACTCACCACTCTCTGTGTGAAAAAAAACTTTCTCATCTCGGTCCTAAAAGACTTCCCCCTTATCCTTAAACTGTGACCCCTTGTTCTGGACTTCCCCAACATCGGGAACAATCTTCCTGCATCCAGCCTGTCCAACCCTTTAAGAATTTTGTTAAGTTTCTATAAGATCCCCCCTCAGTCTTCTAAATTCCAGCGAGTACAAGCCGAGTCTATCCAGTCTTTCTTCATATGAAAGTCCTGCCATCCCAGGGATCAATCTGGTGAACCTTCTCTGTACTCCCTCTATGGCAAGAATGTCTTTCCTCAGATTAGGAGACCAAAACATTTTGTCCAATTCTTTGTGCTTCTACCACATTGACCTAGATCTAAATATTCTCGGTACATTCTCACCTTCTCTACATGCATCTTGTTCCTGCCCCTTGTGCTTTCTACCATCCATCCCTTCTGCCATTTAATCTCTCCTACCTTAGTGTCGTTTAGAGGCACGGCACGGAAACAGGCCCTTCGGCCCACCATGTCCGCACCGACCAGCGATGCCTGCATATTAACACTACCCTACACATACACACTAGGGTCGATTTATTTAACCATTTACACCAAACCAATTAACCTACAAACCTGCACATCTTTGGAGTGTGGGAGGAAACAGAAGATCTTGGAGAAAACCCTTGCGGTCGCGGGGATAATGTACAAACTCCGTACAGACAGCCCCCCTCCCCCCGTAGTCGGGACTGAACCCGGGTCTCTAACACTGGAAGCGCTCTAAGGCAGCAACTCTACCGCTGCGCCACCCCTTATTGCATACCTTATTGCATGTCTTGTTGCTTTATTTTAGTACATCAGTGCACCCACTAGTTTAAAGTCGAGCACAAATACACGGGAGGAATCTTCATAGAAACATAGAAAATAGGTGCAGGAGTAGGCCATTCGGCCCTTCGAGCCTGCACCGCCATTCAATATGATCATGGCTGATCATTCAGCTCAGTAGCCTGTACCTGCCTTCTCTCCATACCCCCTGATCCCTTTAGCAAAAAGGGCCACATCTAACTCCCTCTTAAATATAGCCAATGAACTGGCCTCAACTACCTTCTGTGGCAGAGAATTCCACAGACTCACCACTCTCTGTGTGAAGAAATGTTTTCTCATCTCGGTCCTAAAAGACTTCCCCCTTATCCTTAAGCTGTGACCCCTGGTTCTGGACTCCCCCAACATCGGAAACAATTTTCCCGCATCTAGCCTCTCCAACCCCTTAAGAATTTTATATGTTTCTATAAGATCCCCCCTCAGTCTTCTAAATCCCAGCGAGTACAAGCCCAGTCTATCTAGTCTTTCCTCATATGTAAGTCCCGCCATCCCAGGGATCAATCTGGTGAACCTTCTCTGTACTCCTCATATTCCTTCCCAGCGTGTAACTTATCTCTCGGTTCTCCTCCCCAATTTTCTTTCGTACCCAGCACTAGACCCAGTTTCCACCCAGTGTCCTTACTCAAACCAATTGAGTCTTTCTGCAGACCTTTTAATTTCTCTAATTTCCAGTGCAGTTAAGAGCCTGCCTGTTTGGAGTGGATCTGTTTGCACAGATGTTAATGCGTACAATTGTATGTTTTGTTTCAGAAGCATTTAGAGTACGTACCGTCGTTAAATAACTTGAATCAGTTCAATAAATATTTATTTTCAACGTGACCTTTCTAAGCTTGCTTTTGAATTAATGTAAGCAGACACCGTTTTTTTTGATGAATGTCATTTGTGAAATCCTGGTAATCCTCCAACACTACAGTGTACATGATTATATGCTGGGTCTGGTCACCATATTTGGTGATTGAACTGGGTTCCCACGTCCATAATAGGACTAACATTTCTCTCTCCCTGAACCCTCTTTATCACACAGGTACAGAACAACGCATTTCTATACATTTCATTGCATTAACTCGAAAATCAACAGAAAGTATAGGTCGATTTTTGTTTTAAATTCGTGATGCTTGTTTAGTTTTGCATGTTTAATTCTTACATATTTTTCTGCTTCTTCCATTTAAACCAGCATCTGCAGTTCAATCCTACACATTTTGTCTGCTAACGTCACCCATTCCTTCTCTCCAGAGATGCTGCCTGTCCCGCTGAGTTTTGTGTCTGTCTTCGACTTAAACCAGCATCTGCAGTTCCTTCCTGGGCAGGTTTAATTTAGTTTAGTTTAGAGATAAAGCGTGGAAACAGGCCGTTCGGCCCACCAAGTCCACGCCGACCAGCGTTCCCCGCACATTAACACTATCCTACACACACCAGGGACAATTTCCACTTATACCAAGTCAATTAACCTACATACCTGTACGTCTTTGGAGTGTGGGAGGAAACCGAATATCCCAGAGAATCCCCACGGGAAGAACATACAAACTCCGTACAGACAGCACCCGTAGTCAGGATCAAACCGGGGTCTCTGGCGCTGCAAGCGCTCTAAGGCAGCAACTCTACCACTGCGCCGCCGTGTCTTATGAAACATTTTATTATTTCGCCTCTGGCCTCCTCCCTTCCGACCAGCCAGGACTCAAATGCTCTTTCCCAAGTGAAACAGAGATTTACTTGTACTGCGACAACGTAGTACAGTCTTTGCTGTTCATGGTGCAGTCCCATCTACAGTGGAAAGGCCTAGATGCGGCCTGGGTGACTTCTTTGTGGAACACCGCCAGTCTAACCACAGCTGTGACTCTGAGTTTCCATCTTGGCATGAGTCTCGTACACAGTCCCAGTGAAACTCAGTGTAAACCTCTTGCAACCTTCAGAAATCCACAGATTCGGTTACTTCATTCCCATCTTCTCCAAATGCATCTTGTTCCTGCCCTCATTGCTTTGTACCATCCATCCCTTCTGCCATTTCATCTCTCCTACCTTATTCATATCATATCATCATATATATACAGCCGGAAACAGGCCTTTTCGGCCCTCCAAGTCCGTGCCGCCCAGCGATCCCCGCACATTAACACTATCCTACACACACTAGGGACAATTTTTACATTTACCCAGCCAATTAACCTACATACCTGTACGTCTTTGGAGTGTGGGAGGAAACCGAAGATCTCGGAGAAAACCCACGCAGGTCACGGGGAGAACGTACAAACTCCTTACAGTGCAGCACCCGTAGTCATGATCGAACCTGAGTCTCCGGCGCTGAATTCGCTGTCAAGCAGGAACTCTACCGCTGCGCTACCGTGCCGCCCTTATTGCAGATCTTTCTGCTTTATTTCATGTCGTTCTTTCTCTACATGTTCCATAACTTTTCCCAGTTCTACCAAAAGGCTATTGATGTGAAATGTTATTTCTTTTTTTACTTTATGTACATAGGACACATCTGAGTATCCTTTGAGCGACCCAGCAATATTGGTCTCTTTTATTTAAGATTATCAGCATTCCAGTACTTTGTTTAGTTCAGTTTAGTTTGGAGATACAGCGAGGAAACAGGCCCTTCGGCCCACCGAGTCCACACCGACCAGCGATCCCCGCGCATTAACACTATCCTACACACACTAGGGACAATTTACATTCATGCCAAGCCAATTAACCTACAAACCCGCACGCCTTTGGAGTGTGAGAGGAAACTGAAGATCTCGGAGAAAACCCACGCAGTCTTGGGGCGAACGTACAAATTCCACATAGAGGCACACTAAGGCAGCCACTGGGCCACCAGGCCACCCTTTGCCTTGCTTTGAACTATTTGGTTCATTTAAAGCACACGGTATCAAAAGACTTGAAATCCATATCACTGGGCAACTGGAACAAAAAAATATGATAACAAAGATAACTCTTTAGCTATTGGTGGCGGGGGTGGGGATGGCTATTACTGTCAATTAATGTCGTTTTTTGTTTGTTTGTGGGATGTAGGCAACACTGGCAAAGCTGGCTTTTAATGCCCCGTCTCTCTTTGCCACTGAACTGAGGCAGTCAAGAGTCATGTGCAGGAAGGAACTGCAGATGCTGGTTTACACCGAAGATGGACACAAAAATGCTGGAGTAACTCAGCGGGACAGGCAGCATCTCTGGAGAGAAGGAATGAGTGACGTTTCGGGTCGAGACCCTTCTTCCGACTCGACCCGAAACATCACCTCATTCCTTCTCTCCAGAGATGCTGCCTGTCCCGCTGAGTTCCTCCAGCATTTTGTGTCTATCCTCGGTTTAAACTAAGCTAAATAATGGGTAAAGATGAGTTCGAGTACCAGAGAGAGATTGATAATCTGGTTGAGTGGGTGCCAGGACAACAATCTTGCTGATTGGAAACTTCAGGAAGAGAAAATCAGGGGTCCGCATAGTGTCTTCATTGAGGGGGGTGGTGGTGAAGAGAGCTAGCAGCTTCAAATTCCTGGCACTACCTTTCACTATTTGTCCTGAGCCAAGCACATCAATGCAATCACAAAGAAAGCTCATCAGCACCTCTGCTTCCTTGGAAGACCTAGGAGATGTCGACAAATACTCTGTCAAACCTCCTCAGTTGTAAGATAGCGAGCATATTAATTGGTTGGATCGCTGCTCGGTTCGACAACTCGAATGCCCGGGATGCTACTTTCGTGTTCTTGTTCTGTCTGTAATAAAACGTGAGAGTCTTCAAGGTACAACAGAAGTCTTTATTACATTACCTCAATGCTGGTAGCAAGACAACTAAAATGGCTGCAACCACACGATCTGACTGCACACTCACACACTGTGTACAGCCAAGGTAACTATGTACAAAACATCTCCCTTTGTCATGTGCAGCGCCACCTGCTGCACAGGAGGAGCAGCGGGTCCTCCCACCCCACACAGTCCACCAAGCATCACAGCTACAAAGAGTGGTGGACATTGTCAGATCTATCATAGGTTCTGACCTCCCCACCATCAAAGGGATCTAATGCAGGTGCTGTTTCAACAAAGCAGCCAATATCATCAAAGGCCCCACACCACTTAGGGCATGTTCTCGTTTCATTTCCTTCCTACCCAAACCACCCCATCCCCGGGCACTTTCCCCTGCAACCGCAGGAGATACAACACCTGTCCCTTTACCTCCCCCCTCAACTCCATCCAAGGACCCAAACAGTCTTTCCAGGTTCACCTGCACCTCCTCCAACCTCATCTATTGCATCCACTGCTCCAGATGTCAACTTATTTACATCGGCGAGACCAAACGCAGGCTCGGCGATCACTTCGCTCAACACCTGCGCTCGGTCCGCGTTGGCCAAACTGATCTCCCGGTGGCCGAGCACTTCAACTCCCCCTCCCATTCCCAGTCTGACCTTTCTGTCATGGGCCTCCTCCAGTGCCATAGTGAGGCCCACTGGAAATTGGAGGAACAGCACCTCATATTTCGCCTGGGCAGCTTGCAGCCCAGTGGTACGAACATCGACTTCTCCAACTTTAGATAGTTCCTCTGTCCCTCTCTTCCCCTCCCCCTTCCCAGATCTCCCTCTATCTTCCTGTCTCCACCTATATCCTTCCTTTGTCCCGCCCCCCTGACATCAGTCTGAAGAAGGGTCTCGACCCGAAACGTCACCCATTCCTTCTCTCCTGAGATGCTGCCTGACCTGCTGAGTTACTCCAACATTTTGTGAATAAATTCTCGTTTCATTCCATCATTAGGAAGAAGGCAGGGGAATCTAAAAACACTGGACAGCTTTCTTAAAATTCAAAATAACCTTTATTCAGAGTAAAAAATATATAAAATACAGGAACTGTGCAAAAATTCTTCTGACATTCTCGGAGGCTGTACACACGCAGTCATTTCTTCGTCCTAACGTCCAAATTTTACCGCACACACCCTTGCCCCTCATGTGGCCCACTGGCGTGGAATCCCTTCCCTTATTTGGAGGGGTGTCTCCACCACACCCTGCCCCCCATTGTCCAGCAGCGGAAGGCCCCTAGACTGTGGTCCTCCCCCACAGGGCCTTGGCGTTGGCTGCACCGAGCTTCAGTGCGTCCCTCAGCACGTACTCCTGCAGTCTGCAGCGGGCCAGTTGGCAACATTCCCCGACGGACAGCTCGCTCCGCTGGGAGGTCAACAAAGTTCGGGCAGACCAAAGAGCGTCTTTCACCGAGTTGATGACCTTCCAGCGGCGCTCGATGTCAGTCTCTGAATGCGTGCGTCCCTGGGAACAGTCCGTAGATCACAGAGTCCTCTGCGACGGAGCTGCTCGGAATAAATGGTGACAGGGACCCCTGCAAACTTGCAAGAACAGCTTCTTCCCACCATCCATCTCTACACAGCACTCATTACTGGATCTGTTCCCATAATCTCCTATGGACTGTCTCTCTGGTCGCACTGTGACATTTCAGTAAGGCTACCTGTTGGTACTGATATTTATTTGTTATCTTATTTATTTTACATATATTTATCTATTGTGTTAATGGGCCTGTTAAGATGCACCGAGAAAGAAAGAATGTCATTGTTCCATTGGAGGCACACGCATATGACTATTAAACACGCTTGCCCAAACCCAATGAACTTCAGGGAGTGGCGTGAATTTAAGAGGCCCTTCTGTTTCAGTTCATTATATCAATCATCTTGGGTACATTTGAGATATTAACCACTTCCATTAATTTGAATGAAAAAGCAAAATAGTGAATTATATAACGACAAGTTCTCAAGTTATAGGAGTAGAATAAGGCCATTCGGCCCATCGAGTCCACTCCGCCGTTCAATCATGGCTGATCTCTGCCTCCGAATCCCATTTTCCTGCCTTCTCCCCGTAACCCTTGACACCCATTCTAGTCAAGAATCTGTCTCTCTCTGCTTAAAAAAACATCCACTGACTTGGCCTTGAGAATGATCAGCCATGATCACATTGAACGGCGGTGCTGGCTCGAAGGGCCGAATGGCCTACTCCTGCACCTATTGTCCATTGTCTATTGCCTCCACAGCCCCCTGTGGCAATGAGTTCCACAGATTAACTAACCTCTGACTAAAGAAGTTAGTCTAACTATAAGCTAGTCTGAGTAAAGAAATAACCAACTTTATATCTTTACGTTGAGATGATTTGAACGATCGGGGGTCTTGTTTTGTGATCTTTGCCTTTTACTGGTGGTAGCATGTTTCTTTAAACATCGATGCAACTTTCTTTCAGGATGGCTCTGCTGAAGCGAAGTGGAGAGGAGGACTGGAGGAACAGAGTTAACAGGAAGCAGGAGGGCGGGAAGATGACCATGATCGGCCGCTACGCCCAGTATCAGGAAACCGAGCAAGCCTACATCAAGAAGGTGACACATTTCTCAAATACCATATTTTTGTTTTCAGTTTAGTTTAGAGATACAGCGCGGAAACAGGCCCTTTCGGCCCACTGGGTCCGCGCCGACCAGCGATCCCCGCACATTAACACCATCCTACACACACACTAGGGAACAATTTTTACATTTATACCAAGCCAATTAACCTTCAAACCTGCACGTCTTTGGAGTGTGGGAGGAAACCGAAGATCTCGGAGAAAACCCACGCAGGTCACGGGGAGAACGTACAGACAGCACCCGTAGACGGGATCGAACCCGGGTCTCCGGCGCTGCATTTCCTGTAAGGCAGCAACTCTACCGCTGCGCCACCGTGACCGCCCTCTTATAAAATACGATACGATAGAACTTTATTTATCCCAGGAGGGAAATTGATCTGCCAAGTCATAAAAACACAAAAACACAAAATACATGAAACATGAAATTAAAGTGAGGAGTGGAAAGGATTGGGTAGGTGTAAAGATTTTGGGGGGGGGGTTACACAGTTACATTTCAACTGTAAAATGTTTGCAGTTGTGTATTATTTTCCAAAACAATATCCTCTGTCAATAAATACTTCATTTTGTACTTAAATGAAGATATAAGATGGCAGGGCTGTACAGATCAGTTTACAGTTTAGTTTATTGTCACGTGTACAGTGAGAGCTTTTTGTTGCCTGCTAACCAGGGATCAATGCTGGGTCACTTGTTGTTTGATTTAGATTTTTAGAGACACAGCGCGGAAACAGGCCCACCGAGTCCGCGCTGCCCAGCGATCCCCGCACATTAACACTATCCTACACACACTAGGGACAATTTTGTTTTTAACATTTACCCAGTCAATTAACCTACAAACCTGTACGTCTTTGGAGTGTGGGAGGAAACCAAAGATCTCGGAGAAAACCCACGCAGGTCACGGGGAGAACGTACAAACTCCGTACAGACGGCGCCCGTAGTCAGGATCGAACCTGAGTCTCCGGCGCTGCATTCGCTGTAAGGCAGCAACTCTACCGCTGCGCCACCGTGCCGCCCTATCCACGCCTCTCATAATCTTATCTACTTCAGGCAGGTAATTCCTCAGCTTCCTTCGCTCCATGGGGGAAAAAAAGCCCGAGCTATTCAATCTCTGCCCTTAACTGAAGTCCTCTCGTCCAGGTGAGATGTTAATACATCTCCTCCGCACTCTTTCCTGAGTACTCACTCGCATCATTCCTCTTGTGTGATGACCAGGACTGCACGCGACAACTGCAAGTGCAGTCCAGCCAGGCCCCTGAAATTGCCAGCCAGGTAGATGGCACAATGAAGAAGGCTTTCCATTGGTCATGTAATTGAGCGTAGAGGATGGGAAGTTATGATACAGTTATACAGCACGCCTGTGAGGCCGCACTTGCTGCGTTACATGCGTAAGAAGGAACTGCAGATGCTGGTTTAAACTGAAGATAGGCACACGATGCCAGAGTAACTCAGCGGGACAGGCAGCACCTCTGGAGAGAAGGAATGGGTGACGTTCCGGGGCTCGACCCCAAAGGGCGGCACGGTAGCGCAGCGGTAGAGTTGCTGCTTTACAGCGAATGCAGCGCCGGAGACTCAGGTTCGATCCTGACTACGGGTGCTGCACTGTAAGGAGTTTGTACGTTCTCCCCGTGACCTGCGTGGGTTTTCTCCGAGATCTTCGGTTTCCTCCCACACTCCAAAGACGTACAGGTATGTAGGTTAATTGGCGGGTAAATGTAAAAATTGTCCCTAGTGGGTGTAGGATAGTGTTAATGTACGGGGATCACTGGGCGGCACGGACTTGGAGGGCCGAAAAAGGCCTGTTTCCGGCTGTATATATATGATGATGATATGAATCTGCCCGTCCCGCTGAGTTACTCCAGCTTCATGCGTTTATCTCGCTGTATTTCATTCCACATGGGTCACCCTGCCGTGTAAAAGATGTCATTAAGCTGGAAACCAGCTTAGATAAGGGTGAAAAAGGTTATGGGGAGAGGGCAGGAGAATGGGGTTGAGAGGGAAAGATGGATCAGCCATGATCGAATGGCGGTGTAGATCTCGATGGTCTCATTGCCTAATTCTGCTCCTATGTCTTATTAACATGAAAGAGTGCAGAGAAGCTTTATGTTTGCCAGGATTTGAGGGCCTGAGCGATCGGGAGAGGTTAGGCAGGCTGGGACTTTATTCCCTGGAGCGGTGTATGGCTGACGGGTCAATTTATAGATCTGCTTTAAATCATGAGAGGAATAGATAAGGTGAATGACAATAGACAATAGGTGCAGGAGGAGGCCATTCGGCCCTTCGAGCCAGCACCGCCATTCAATGTGATCATGGCTGATCATTCACAATCAGTACCCCGTTCCTGCCTTCTCCCCATACCCCCTAACTCCGCTATCTTTAAGAGCTCTATCTAGCTCTCTCTTGAAAGCATCCAGAGAATTGGCCTCCACTGCCTTCTGAGGCAGAGAATTCCACAGATTTACAACTCTCTGACTGAAAAAGTTTTTCCTCATCTCCGTTCTAAATGGCCTACCCCTTATTCTTAAATTGTGCCCCCTGGCTTTGGACTCCCCCAACATTGGGAACATGTTTCCTGCCTCTAATGTGTCCAATCCCTTAATAATCTTATATGTTTCAATAAGATTCCTTCTCATCCTTCTAAATTCCGGCGTATACAAGCCTAGTCGCTCCAGTCTTTCAACATATGACAGTCCCGCCATTCCGGGAGTTAACTTAGTGAACCTACGCTGCACGCCCTCAATAGCAAGAATGTCTTTCCACAAATCTGGAGACCAAAACTGCACACAGTACTCCAGGTGCGGTCTCACTAGGGCCCTGTACAAGTGCAGAAGGACCCCTTTGCTCCTATACTCAATTCCTCTTGTCATAAAGGCCAATATGCCATTAGCTTTCTTCACTGCCTGCTGTACCTGCATGCTAACTTTAAGTGACTGATGCACTAGGACACCCAGATCTCTTTGTACTTCCCCATTTCCTAACTTGACACCATTCAGATAATAATCTGCCTTCCTGTTCTTTCCACCAAAGTGGATAACCTCACATTTATCCACATTAAACTGCATCTGCCATGCAGTTTAATGCACAGAAAATTTCTCCTATGCTAGGGGAATCAAGAACCAGAGGACACCTGATTAGGGCGAAAGGGGAAAGATTCAATCGCCTTTAGTATTTAAAATGCTGTTTTCTCGAGTGGGTGATTTTCGTAGGACACACGACTATCTCATTATAGCGGAACTCAGGTGCGGCCCGGTGGCGCAGCGGTAGATGTGCTGCCTCACAGCACCAGAGACCCGACCCTGACTACGGGCGCTGTCTGTACGGAGTTTGTACGTTCTCCCCGTGACCTGCGTGGGTTTTCTCCGAGATCTCTGGTTTCCTCCCACACTCCAAAGACGTACAGGTTTGTAGGTTAATCGGCTTGGTATAAATGTAAATTGTCCCGCGTGTGTGTAGGATTAGTGTTAGTGCGCGGGGATCGCTGGTCGGTGTGGACTCGGTGGGCCGAAGGGCCTGTTTCCGAGCTGTATCTCTAAACTAAACAACCTGCATATATAAAGCAGTAGAAAATACAAGGGTACAAGAAGTATGGGGAGGAAATTGAAAAGTGGTGCCATTGGATCAAGTGGTAAGATTGGATCAGTATTATTTTATTGAGTATAAGAAAATAACTGCAGATGCTGGTACAAGTCGATTTATTCACAAATTGCTGGAGTAACTCAGCAGGTCAGGCAGCATCTCGGGAGAGAAGGAATGGGTGACGTTTCGGGTCGAGACCCTTCTTCAGATCCTTCGTCACCCATTCTTTCTCTCTCTCCCGAGATGCTGCCTGACCTGCTGAGTTACTCCAGCATTTTGTGAATAATTATTTTATTGAGTGGCTGGTGGAACAAGGGTAAGGGATAAAATTGCCACCTCCTGTGTATAACAGCATGATGGGAATAGGGGTAAATGCACAGTCTTTTACCCAGTATAGGAGAATCAAGAACCAGAGGACATAGGTTTAAGGTGAGAGGGGAAAAGATTTAATAGGAACCTAAGAGGCCATCTTTTTCACACAGAGGGTGGTGGGTGTATGGAAAGAGCTGCCAGAGGAGGTAGTTGAGACAGGTTATATACATCATTTTTTAAAAGACATTTGGACCAGTATATGGATAGGAAAATTTTAGAGGGAAATATGGGCTAAACGCAGACAGGTGGGACTAGCGTCGATGGGGCATCTTGGTCAGCATGGGAAAGTTGGGCCGAAGGGCCTATTTCTGTGCTCTATGAGTCTATGTCCTAGTTGTCCTAAAATTGTCCCTCGTGGGTATAGGATACTGTTTTATGTGCGGGGATCTCTGGTCGGCGCGGACCTGGTGGGCCGAAAGGGCCTGTTTCCGCGCTGTATCTCTAAACTAAACTAAATGGCTCTACTCCTGTTTCTTATGAAGATAGATGGTTGGTCGGGAGATATCTGCTTTTGGTTTACCTCAGACTTTCTAAAATAATTATGCTTATCCATCTGCGAGTTTCATTTCAAAAATTAACTTTGCAGTAAACCTATTCTTTCTCAAACCTGTTGCCAACTTTCCCTTTTGTCCCAACCCGCAGGAGCAAGGAGACATTGCCGATGACATGTGCCTTTCCAACCAGCTTTGGGTAAGACCAGTAGTGTGTGTTGGGGATTTTCCAGCGGGCCTGCCTTATGCACCTCTCTGTTCTTCCTGGCCAGCTTTGGGGGTCAGAGTGCCACGGTTTCATTCGTGATATTTGCACACGGCTGTTCTTCCGTTGGTAATTACGGAACTTGTAATCCCAGATTTCTGTGCTCGTTAGGGAGAGAGCATTTCCATAGACATGTATGGAGAATCACCACAAGCACGTATGGACATGTATGGAGTATCACCATGGACATGTATGGAGAATCACCATAAACATGTATGGAGAATCACCATAAACATGTATGGAGAATCGCCATAAACATGTATGGAGAATCACCATAAACATGTATGGAGAATTGCCATAAACATGTATGAATCACCATATACATGTATGGAGAATCACCATAAACATGTATGGAGAATCACCATAAACATGTATGGAGAATCACCATAAACATGTATGGAGAATGACCATAAACATGTATGAAAATGTATGGAGAATGACCATAAACATGTATGGAAATGTATGGAGAATCACCATAAACATGTATGGAAATGTATGGAGAATCACCATAAACATGTATGGAGAATCACCATAAACATGTATGGAGAATCACCATAAACATGTATGGAAATGTATGGAGAATGACCCTAAACATGTATGGAGAATCACCATAAGCATGTATGGAGAATCACCATAAGCATGTATGGAGAATCACCATAAACATGTTTGGAAATGTATGGAGAATCATGTATGGAAATTGCTCCCTGACCTTGCATGAAAAGCCTTTCAAAAACAAGTAAACTTATCCTACAAGTGGGAAATTAGATTTAACCAAAGGACCCGAGTGTAACAGACACCATTAATATGGTATCTGTTACACTCGGGCGGCACGGTGGCGCAGCGGTAGAGTTGCTGCCTTACAGCGAATGCAGCGCCAGAGACCCAGGTTCGATCCTGACAACGGATGCCGTCTGTACGGAGTTTGTACGTTCTCCCCGTGACCTGCGTGGGTTTTCTCCGAAATCTTCGGTTTCCTCCCACACTCCGAAGGCGTAAAGGTTTGTAGGTTAATTGGCTTGGTAAATGTAGTGTTAGTGTGTGGGGATCGCTGGTCGGCGCGGACACGGTGGGGCGAAGGGCCTGTTTCCGCGCTGTATCTCTAAACTAAAAATCTAAGCTATCGTTTGAATCAATGAATGATATTTTATTATCACATGTGGCATGTCACGGTGAGATGGTGAGATTCTTTGTTTTGCGCACACAGGTATGCAAAGAGTCGCCACATCTTGGGCGAAGGTACAAAGTATTCCATTTAGTTCCCAATGGTCCCCTTTTATTCTCTCAGCCCCCCCCCCCGCACACACTCACACACAGACACACACACTCACACAGACACGCACACACGCACACAGACACACACGCACGCAGACACACATGCACAAACACAGACACGCGCAAGCACACAGGCACACAGACGCACACGCACGCACACAGACATATACGCACACGCACACAGACACACATGAACAACGCACACAGACACGTACAGACACAGACACACACGGAAACAGACACACACGCACACAGACACACACACACACACACACACACACATGCACACACGCACACGCGCAAGCACGCACACGCGCACGCACGCACACCGGGTCCACATTTGGTCTCGGGACCCAGAAAAATGACTTGCAGAACCAGCCAGCAGGTTCCTAAACTGCTTGATATTTACATTAGGCAAATCCTGGCACTTGAAAGCTAAATCGCCCACATTTCACTGCAAACTCTGATCCCGAAGTGTTTCCCTAACAGTGTATTGGTGCTGAAATTAGGATCCAACTTGCTCCTTTAGGTATAAATCAATGGTTAGCATAATCCGTTGTGCCTCCTGAACATAGTGTATTTTTCTTAGACTATAATAATATTAAAGAGAGGTGATGTTCCTGTAGCGACTCCAACGTTAAAGTTCAGCTGTTCTGAGGTAGAGAGGTGGTACGTAGAAAACATAGCAACACAGAAAAATAGGTGCAGGAGTAGGCCATTCGGCCCTTCGAGTCAGCACCGCCATTCAATGTGACCATGGCTGATCATCCAAAACCAGAACCCGTTCCTGCTTTTTCCCCGTATCCCTTGATTCCTTTAGCCCCAAGAGCTACATCTAACTCTCTCTTGAAACCATCCAGTGAATTGGCCTCCACTGCCTTCTGTGGCAGAGAATTCCACAGACTCACAACTCTCTGGGTGAAAATGTTTTTCCTCATCTCAGTCCTAAATGGCCTACCCCTTTATTCTTAAACTGTGACCCCTGGTTCGGGACTGCCCGAAGATCGGGAACATTTTTCCTGCATCTAGCCTGTCCAATCCTTTAAGAATTTTCATATGTTTCTATAAGATCCCCTCTCATCCTTCCTTGTGTGGTGAGCACATTCCATTGTAACTGATGGAGAATCAAATGAGCACTCCTGTATTTCTGAGACTGACCTTAAAAAGGGCCTGTCTCCTAAATGTGGTACTGGCTTTAGTTTAGACCAAATGCAGCTTGTATTCCTGTAGAGGTTTTACCATAATAAACCTCCCAAGCTGTATCATAGGATATTGATATATTTTGACGGTGCTGTCACATGCAGTGGGCCCAGCAGTAGAGTTACTGCCTTCCACCGCCAGAGACCTGCGTTCGATCCTGACTACAGGTGCTGTCTGTACGGAGTTTGTACGCTCTCCTCGTGATTCGCGTGGGTTTTCTCGGCTTCCTCCCACACTCCAAAGACATGCAGGTTTGTAGGTTAATTGGCTTGGTGTAAATGTAAAAATTCTCCCTAGCATGTGTGTGTGTGGGGGTGGTGTCAATGTGCGGGGATCGCTGGTCGGCGCGGACTTAGCGGGCCAACGGGCTTGTTTCCGCGCTGTTTCTCTAAACTAAACTAAACATGGACACACTGATCCAAGTGACCGAAAGATCAGACAAAGAGCCAGGCGTCCCTCCAAAGGAGGATAGAGGTTCAGGGAAGAAATTCCAGAACTCATAGAGCTGCTGTAACCAAGAATGACCAACAGCCTGGAGTAGAGTAATACTGGCGAGCTTTTAGGATGTCAATCTGATGGGAATTAAAGGAAAGAAATAAGACCACGAAAGGAAGAGGCTTGTGTGAGAAAATAACTGCAGATGCTGGTACAAATCGAAGGTATTTATTTCACAAAATGCTGGAGTAACTCAGCGGGTCAGGCAGCATCTCGGGAGAGAAGGAATGGGCGACGTTTCGGGTCGAGACCCTTCTTCAGTCTGATGTCAGGGGGGGCGGGGACAAAGGAAGGATATAGGTGGAGACAGGTAGATAGAGGGACAACTGGGAAGGGGGAGGGGAAGAGAGGGACGGAGGAAGAGGCTTTGCTTAAATGGAAACCTGCAAGTGTAGGGCCAAGGCTGAAAGTGATTTGGTGCAAGTTAGGACACAGTAGCAGAGGTTTCGGTGGGTGGAAAGGGAAGTTATTGTCAACTTAAATTTAAACAATTGCCTTCAGCTGAAGGAAACAGAACAATTACAGCAACGCAGGCAAGGCCTGGTCACCTGACGGTGCAGTTCAGTTTATAGTCACGTGTACCGAGGAGCAGTGAAAAGCTTTCGTTGCGTGATAACCAGTCAGCAGAAAGACACTACATGATTGCAATCAAGCCGTTTATAGTGTATAGATGGATACATGAAAAGGGAATAACGTTTAGCGCAAGGTAAAGCCAGCAAAGTCAGATCAAGGATAGTCCAAGGGTCACCAGTGAGGTAGATAGTCGTTCAGCACTGCTCTCTGGTGCGGTTGGACGGTTCAGTTCCCTGAGATATGGACTGGACAAGCTATATGCAGGACAAATGTTCCCAATGTTGGGCCAGTCCAGAACCAGGGACCACAGTCTTAGAATAAAGGGGAGGCCATTTAAAACTGAGATGAGAAAAAAACTTTTTCACCCAGAGAGTTTGTGAATTTGTGGAATTCTCTGCCGCAGAGGGCAGTGGAGGCCAAATCACTGGATGGATTTAAGAGAGAGTTAGATAGAACTCTAGGGGCTAGCGAAATCAAGGGATATGGGGAGAAGGCAGGCACGGGGTATTGATTGTGGACGGTAGCGCAGCGGTAGAGTTGCTGCTTTACAGCGAATGCAGCGCCGGAGACTCAGGTTCGATCCTGACTACGGGTGCCGCACTGTAAGGAGTTTGTACGTTCTCCCCGTGACCTGCGTGGGTTTTCTCCGAGATCTTCGGTTTCCTCCCACACTCCAAAGACGTAGAGGTATGTAGGTTAATTGGCTGGGCAAATGTAAAAATTGTTCCTAGTGGGTGTAGGATAGTGTTAATGTGTGGGGATCGCTGGGCGGCACGGACTTGGAGGGCCGAAAAGGCCTGTTTCCGGCTGTATATATATGATATGATATGATATGATCACAATGAATGGCGGTGCTGGGTCGAAGGGCCGAATGGCCTCCTCCTGCACCTATTTTCTATGTTTCGATGTTTCTAAAGCGGCCTCATGGTGGGACAGAAATGTGAATAATGATTGAAAGCCTTTTAATTTTCTTGTGCCTCAATCAATAATGACACCAATGCGAGATTTTCAAAAGTGATCCGAGTTGGCTCGGTTGATAAATATCAGATGAATGGTTCAGTTCTACTTTTGGCATGAGCTGGGGTAGGAGCTTGAACTCGAATTATTTAATGGAGCTTCAGTTTAATTAAAATCTGCACCTACAGAAAATTATTTCAGAGTATTCACTTGAAACCTTAATTGAGCTGACTTCACTGCTCTCGTGTTCAAGTGTCAGAGGTGAATTGAGGAGGAATTCATTTTTATATTTTATATTTGCAAATTCATATTTAATGGAAGCATTCCCTGGGTTAGACAATAGACAATAGGTGCAGGAGGAGGCCATTCGGCCCTTCGAGCCAGCACCGCCATTCAATGTCAAGTCAAGTCAAGTCAATTTTATTTGTATAGCACATTTAAAAACAACCCACGTTGACCAAAGTGCTGCACATCTGATTAGGAAAAAAAAGAAACATTCATGGCTGATCATTCTCAATCAGTACCCTGTTCCTGCCTTCTCCCCATACCCCCTGACTCCGCTATCCTTAAGAGCTCTATCTAGCTCTCTCTTGAAAGCATCCAGAGAATTGGCCTCCACTGCCTTCTGAGGCAGAGAATTCCACAGATTTACAACTCTCTGACTGAAAAAGTTTTTCCTCATCTCCGTTCTAAATGGCCTAGCCCTTATTCTTAAACTGTGGCCCCTGGTTCTGGACTCCCCCAACATTGGGAACATGTTTCCTGCCTCTAATGTGTCCAATCCCTTAATAATCTTATATGTTTCAATAAGATCCCCTCTCATCCTTTTAAATTCCAGCATATAATATATTCCTTTATTCGTCCCACACCGGGGAAATTTACAGTGTTACAGCAGCAAAGTGGATAGCAAGAGATCATTCATTATAAATAAAAGTAAAGGCAAGGATAAATTGTCATCAGTTTACTGTGTATTCCTTAACTGTCACTGTTGACTCGTCTGCTGGGACCAGTGCTGGTTGTGCAGTCTCACAGCAGCGGGAAGGAAGGACCTCCTATATCTCTCCTTCACGCACTTGGGGTGAAGGAGTCTGTCACTGAAGGAGCTACTCAGTGCAGTGACTGTGTCCTGCATGGGGTGGGAGTCGTTGTCCAGCAGCGATGTTAGCTTTGCCATCATCCTCCTCTCTCCCACCACCTGCACTGAGTCGAAGTATAAAGCACATTTTAAAATTCCTGTATAATTAAAATAGCCCTGTGTGATTTAAAATGTCAGCCACACATTTCTGTGATAATCCCACCAATTATATCTCATTCTGGTTGTCTCTGTAAATGTTGTTTGTACTTATTGTGTTGCTCGACCTGCTAGGTTTTGTATGTCTTTCCAGACTTAATCCTATTTGATTTATGTTCAAGATTGGAGCTGGTTCTAAACATTTTTTAACCTGTTGCTGGTTTCTTCATTTTAACGTAGTGTGTTTAAGGTTATAGAGTGATACAGTGTGGAAACAGGCCCTTCGGCCCAACTTGCCCACACCGGCCAACATGTCCCAGCTACACTAGTCCCACCAGTCTGCGCTTGGTCGATATCCCTCCAAACATGTCCTATCCATGTACCTGTCCAACTGTTTCTTAAACGTTGGGATAGTCCCAGCCTCAACTACCTCCTCTGGCAGCTTGTTCCATACACCCACCACCCTTTGTGTGAAAATGTTACCCCTCAGATTCCTGTTAAATCTTTTCCCATTCACCTTGAACCTATGTCCTCCGGTCCTCGATTCCCCTACTCTGGGCAAGAGATTCTGTGCATCTACCCAATTTATTCCTCTCTTTAAAGAGGAATTTTTCAAGATGACCCACCGAATCCTTTATTAAACTTAGCAAACAGTACTGATTGTGGGTGTAAATTTATAGTGATATCTGTTTGCCTGACTTTATTTGGTCATGTTGAGCACAAAGTGAACATTTACATGATGAAAGGTATTTATATTTAGTTTAATAGTTTCTTTCATAATAAACAACATTAGTTTAGTTTAGAGATACTTGGAATCTTGGAATCATCTTTGATCAAACCCTCTCCTTCG
Organism: Rhinoraja longicauda; assembly: GCF_053455715.1. Lineage (NCBI taxonomy): Eukaryota > Metazoa > Chordata > Chondrichthyes > Rajiformes > Arhynchobatidae > Rhinoraja > Rhinoraja longicauda. The sequence goes on along the minus strand of NC_135954.1, from coordinate 108,914,718 downwards.
ACAAACACATCAAACACATCACAAAGACAGCCTTCTTCCACCTCAAAAACATTGCCCGTCTCCGTCCATCCCTCTCCTCCACAGCTGCAGAAACCCTTATCCACGCCTTCATCACCTCCCGTCTGGACTACTGCAACAGCCTCCTCTATGGCGCACCCTCAAAAATCATCAGTAAACTTCAATACATTCAAAACTCCGCTGCCCGTCTACTCACCCACTCCCCGATCCGTGACTATATCACCCCCGTCCTTTACAAATTCCACTGGCTCCCCATCCCCCAGAGAATCCAGTACAAAATCCTCCTCATGACCTACAAAGCCCTCCATAACCTGGCCCCATCCTACCTGACCGACCTCCTCCACAGGCACACTCCCACCTGCACCCTCCGCTCTGCTGCTGCCAATCTCCTATCCCCCCCTCCGGACCAAACTCAGATCCTGGGGGGACAGGGCTTTCTCCATCGCTGCTCCCACCCTATGGAACTCACTACCCCAAACCGTCAGAGACTCCCCCACACTCACCACATTCAAAACATCACTGAAGTCTCACCTGTTCAGTACTGCCTTCATCCACTGAAGGTCACCTCACCTTCTGTCTCCTTTCTCTGTTCGTTTACTTATTTATCTATTTATTCACTTCCCTATGTTCTTTAAATCCCTGTAAAGCGTCTTTGAGTGTATGAAAAGCGCTATATAAATGTAATGCATTATTATTATTATTATTATTATACTATGCAGATACAGGCCCTTCGGCCCACCGAGTCCGCTCTGACCAACGATCCCCCCACACTAACACTATCCTGCACACACTAGGGACAATTTACAATTTTACCAAAGCCAATTAACTTACAAACCTGTGCGTCTTTGGAGTGTGGGTGGAAACTGGAGCTGCCGGGGAAAACCCAGGCAGGTCTCGGGGAGAACGTACAAACAAGCACCCCTAGTCAGGATTGAACCCGGGTCTCTGGGGCTGTAAGGCAGCAACTCTACCACTTTGCCGCCCTGCAGGAAGTTATCTAAATAAAGTAAATGAAATGTGCACCCTATTACTGAAGGTTCATCCACTAGTTGTACAGATTCATCCATGTGAAGATTGCAGTAAAAAATCTTTAATGATCAGCAAATCTTTATTGCCTCAGCAAAATCAGGTGACAGATCTTCCACAGCTGTCGTCCAAACCAAGTATGTGTTTAATAATTATATCCCTGCTCATTTCCCTCTAAAATAAGAGAATAGTCTTAATAATGATTGTTAAAGCTGTTACAATAAAATTGAAGTAACCGATTTAATTTAGATTTTAGTTTCGAGATGCGGCGTGGAAATGGGCTCTTCGGCCCACCGAGTCCGCACCGACCAGCGATCCCCGCACACGAACACCATCCTACACGTACTAGGGACAATTTACATTTACACCAAACCAATTAACCTACAAACCTTTGGGATGTGGGATGAAACCGGAGATCCCGGAGAAAACCCACGCAGGTCACCGGGAGAACGTACAAACTCTGTAAAGACCGCACCCGTAGTCAGGATCGAACCCGGGTCTCCGGCGCTGTGAGGCAGCAACTCTACCGCTGAGCCACCGTGCTGCCCAATATTTCCTATGGATGTACAACCATTGGAAATGCAGGACATTCTTTTTTTTTTTCACATTCAGGAATATGGCGTTGTGATTTTAGCGACCATTTGCCCCAGTCGAAGAGCAGGCAAATCTTTGGCAAACGTTCTCCCGATATTGGTATCTTCTCATTCTCAAGATTGGCCGTGTCAGTGTGGCCTCAAGATTTCCACGCTCAGTCGCATTGATTCTCTTCCTAACTATAAGCATTGGGGAAATGGCATCCAATTAAGACAGACTTAGATTGACAAAAATTCCCTCGTAAATATCGTCACACGCAAGATTTTGTTGGGAGTGTGGGTTTTAACATTGTGAATCGCGGGACCAGTTTTGTCTAGCAGCGTTAATTTACACCAACCTAAACTCGTATTATTTTAAGTCAATTTTGTCAGCTGTCAAATAGGTTGAACTAGAAAATTGTAGGATACCAAGCTGTGAAAAGTAAATTCAGCAGTAACTTGAATGATTAGCAAAGCCCCGCAGAGAAGCCCCAGCCTAATGTGTCTTGCATGGCATTTGCATGTACTATTTAATCTGCTGCAAGATGTAAAAGACACTTGAAATATCTCTGCGTTTTTCTTTCAACTATTGTGTGAGATGTTGGAACGTTTATTAACATTTTGCAAAACGTTCCCCTGGAAGATTCGATTGATGGAGTGGAAGCCACAAAATGGCTGTTCTGTTTAGTTTAGCTTAGAGATGCAGCGCGGAAACAGTCCCTTCGGCCCACCAAGTCCGCGCCGCCCAGCGATCCCCGCACACTAACACTATCCTACACACACTGGGGACAATTTTCAATTATACCAAGCCAATTGACCTACAAACCTGCGCGTCTTTGGAGTGTGGGGCAAACCGAAGATCTCGGGGGGGAAAACCCACGCAGGTCACGGGGAGAACGTACAGACAGCACCCGTAGTCGGGATCGAACCCGGATCGCTGGCACTGTAAGCGCTGTAAGGCAGCAACTCTACCGCCGCACCACCGTGCCGTTTTCAAGTTCTTACTTGTTTTCATTCTGAAAACAAATACAAAAGGACTTGCTCGTGCATTGAGGGTTTTCCATATCAGCGCTTTGCAGACGATAAATATCTAGTCGGCTCCACCCACAAGCCCAGTTGTGGAGAATATGTAAATAGAGTTGTGACATTAAAGTTGCCACCATGTGCAAACAAAACCAATGTTGCTTCACATTAGCAGTGACCAGAATTTATTTCCTCAAGATTATATGGAGTCTTTGTGTTAGATTCAGCAGTAATCTTTCTGCACTTTCACCATAATTTGCCGCTCTTTGAAATGGGGGGTGAAATTTGCGCATTGGGCTGACGGTTTTAAAACAATTCGGTGAAAATGTCAGGTCAAATCTTCGGTAATAGAATAACAGTTTGTATTTTTTAATGTGTTTTTTTAAAAAGTATAATTCTTCCGAATAATATTTTGCTGATGTCTGTATTGTAATTCTTCAAGCCACCTTCAATTTACAAAGTGCTTTGCTTCAACCCAAAGGGGTGTTTGTTTAAAAGGCAAAAATTCTCCAGTACAAACGATTCGCCACTACGATTTCTCCTCCTCCGTCAGTTAGCCCTGCAGATGTTGACTGAGTTAGACACAGAAAGCTGGAGTAACTCAGCGGGACAGGCAGCATCTCTGGAGAGAAGGAATGGGCGACGTTTCGGGTCGAGACCCTTCTTCAGAAACGTCACCCATTCCTTCCCTCCAGAGATGCTGCCTGTCCCGCTGAGTTACTCCACCTTTTTCTGTCTATCTCTGGTTTAAACTAGCATCTTCACTTTCTTCCTACATATGTTGACTAAGTTATTTGGAGTGTATTTAATGCGATTTAAAAAGTGTAGTTGCTTGCTTAAATACTTTGTTGATATTAACAATTTAGTAAGAGGTTGTTGTTACGTTCTATGACTGAAGAATTCAATGTTTTAATTGGAAATTATGTACTTCATTCCGACGTTTATTCAATGTTAACTGTTGGTGCCTGCAGGGGTTTTATCTCCACTAAGTTATTTTTCTCTCTTATTTCCCTTACTCGGTACCTGCTCATGTCTGTAGGAACCTGTTTATTCTTCTACTTATTCTCCTGCACTCTCTGCTGTCCATAACTGTCAGTACATTTTGCATAGTCAACAGGTGAGCAATGGGTTTCTACCCTTTGCATGAGTTAAGATGCACTCTGCTACAAACACTTCCGTATTGCTACATCCATTTTGACCACAGGCTTCTCGCAATTCAGCTGTCAAATTATTCGTCGGCTTTTGAACTAATTGTCAAATTGGATCATGTGGTTCGAGTTTTGTTTTCTAATAGAGCACGGTAATTGTTAATAGACGAGATTATTTCGCTGCTTCATGTAATACCGAAAAGCTGCCGTTAAGTTGCAACAAATTCACCCTTTGCCACGTCGTTTTGAACTGTAAGAGTGTCACGAAATTTACATCCAGCAAACTGAATCCACTGAGCTATTTGGGAAACTATTTAAACATTAGCTTTCTGTCAATTGGAAATTGGGGACGCATGTTTTCTGGAGTATGTCGACAGTCCATCCTTTGATCAGAGTCTATTCGTCCAAGGTTGTACCTTTCAGATGAGTTGAGTAGATGGTCACTTCGGCCTCCTGAATCTGCCTCTGGTCACCGAAGGCAGAGGAAACCACTCATTCCTCGTTTAAAAAAAAATCTTATTTCACTATATTGTTATAATCAAAATTGGCCGTCAATCTGGTGTTTAGAAATTCAATTTCTCACGTGTGCGTTAATTTTTTAAAAGTCAAGACTGAAGCCTTTTTTAAATCGCTGAATTTAAAACTTTGGGGGGGAAAAGTAATACTTATTTTTTGGAAGTGAGGAAAATTGTCGTGTTTCTGTTGCATATCTCCCTTTTTTTTTCCTGCAACCCATTTTGCCACGCAACCACTGCTTTTTTGTTTCCTTTCGTTTTTTTTTTTGTTTCTTTGAAGGTCATTTCTGGTAGTCCCACAGCAGAAGCAAGCCCTCAGCAACACGACGAACGCCATCCTTGGAGATGGAAGGTGAAGGAATAGACTCTTAGATGAAACGCACCCTGAGGGATTTTCCCGATTTTGTTTTTTATTGTTTGCATGGAGCTGCGCTGGTAACCAATACTAAAAATGCCGCCTGAAATAAGGCCTCTGCACTAAACTATAAACACTTAATACCTCTGTGCAAGTTGTTTGGGGATTAAGTAAATCTTTACTTGTACGTTCCTGTAATTAGTATTAAATCTTCCTTTATAGTATTTATATTATATCTGAAAGTGCTCCAATTGCCAACCTTTGTCAATGGTATGTAGCTGCAGATATCCCACTAATACTCAAGTTTCACTGAATTTAAACATGCCCGCCTACCTATAAAAACATCAAAGGAATATCAAAGGTATCACAAAACGCTGGAGTAACTCAGCGGGTCAGGCAGCTTCTCTGGAGAGAAGGAATGGGTGAGGTTTCGGGTCGAGACCCTTCTTCAGACTGATGTCAGGGGAGGGGGGGGGGGGGCGGGACAAAGAAAGGATGTAGTTGGAGACAGGAAGACAGCGGGAGAACTGGGAAGGGGGAGGGGAAAGAAAGGGACAGAGGAGCTATCTGAAGTTAGAGAAATCAATGTTCATGCCGCTGGGCTGCAAGCTGCCCAAGCGAAATACGAGGTGCTGTTCCTCCAATTTGCGGTGGGCCTCACTCTGACAATGGAGGAGGCCCATGACAGAAAGGTCAGACTGGGAGTGGGAGGGGGAGTTGAAGTGCTGAGCCACCGGGAGATCAGGTTGGTTAAGGCGGACTGAGCGAAGGTGTTGAGCGAAACAATCGTCGGGCCTGCGTTTGGTCTCGCCGATGTAGAGAAAACTACTCCATGAATGAATGATTCCACTTCACAAATGTCTGCTTCATTTACTCACAAATATTCCTTGCCCTAAATGACGAGAAACAGAAATATAAGTAAGAGAACAACCCACACCCCAATAGTGTCACTTTATTACCCCCTCACCTCCTTAAACCTTGGAATATGCCCGGTGAATGACTGAAGAAAACGACGAGCAGCTGCTCAAAGTTGTCTCACAATTTTTTTTAAACTCAAGTGAGCCTGCTGTCCAAGTATGGATTGACTTCACTGAGAATCATGTTTAATGGCTAGTACAGTGAAGGAGTTAGTTTACCACTGTGACTAATTTCATACTCAGGATTTTTTTTTCAGATAAAGAAACAGCTGTAGGGTCTGATAGAAAGATGGGTGCATATGCACTTTTGGATTCTTAAACCTGTTCAAATCTGTTACAAAAAGTCCCTGTGTTTTGTCACAGTAATTACATTTATAAAATCATCCAGCAAATCGTTATTGCCGATCAAGGTGCCCCATTCTAAGCTGGTCCTAGTTACCCGCATTTGGCCCCTATCCCTCTCAACCTTTCCTATCATTATACCTGTCCAAAAGCCTTTTAGATGTTGATATTGTACTTGCAAGCCTGAAGAAGGGTCTCGACCCGAAACGTCGCCCATTTCCTTCTCTCCGGAGATGCAGCCTGTCCCGCTGAGTTAGTCCAGCTTTTTGTGTCTGTCTACTACTTCTGGCAAGTGTGTGTGGAGGGAATGCACGCAAGTTGCATTTACTCCAAGTCATATATTACAAAGAATGAACTGCAATAGAGTTGAATGATGACACTGGATAATATGCAGGAAGTTTGAGGCAGGCCAGCCAGCATCCGTGGGCAAAGAGGGTTAACATTGCAGATTGAAGAAGTCTATTTCAGTGCAGTCTTAGATTTGCCTTCTAATCCAGAACAGCATTTATAATGGGATTTGTGCCAGAGATCTCCAAGATCAAAGCTGTGTCGTTGTTCTGCTGTGTACCTCTTTGGAGCATTACCAATTTTTTTACACGAATTTTGGAACTGAAGATAGACACAAAAAGCTGGCGTAACTCAGCGGGTCAGACAGCATCTCTGGAGAAAAGGAATAGGTGACGTTTCGGGTCGAGACCCTTCTTCGGACATTACCCGAAATGTCACCCATTCCTTCTCTCCAGAGATGCTGCCTGACCCGCTGAGTTACTCCAGCTTTTTGTGTCTATCTTCGGTATAAACCAGCATCTGCAGTTCCTTCCTACACCAAAGATTTTTGCACTTCTGTTTAGATGATGAATTGCTATTGTAAAATAAGAAATGTTACACTATTACGATGTTTCCCGGTTAGATAAAGATATTAAAAGTGATCCGATCAGTGTTATTTTTCCATTGTGTGGTTTTTGAGGAGGTGGAGTAATGTTTTAAAGGAAGCTGAAGATTGCATTGCATTTAATACTCTACGGAATATTACTCTGGTGTGGCTGAATGTGATACTTCTGGTTTTATTCATCTTTGCAAGCCTGTCTCTATAAAGTGAATTTCACCAAAAGAAACAAAATTGAATTTGGCCGCATCCAGTTATGAAATCCGATAAATTAATTTGTCTTGCTGTGTGTTTGATGTGCAGAAGTTTAGTTAAGTTTAGAGATACATTGTGGAAACAGGTCCTTCGGTCCACTGAGTCCACAAGGACTGGCGATCCCCACACACTAACACTGTCCTGCACACACTAGGGACAATTTTACATTTATATCGAGCCAATTTACCGACAAACCTGGACGTCTTTGGAGTGTGGGAGGAAATCAACGATCTCGGAGAAAACCCACGGGGAGAACGTACAAACTCCATACGGACAGCACCATAGTCTGGATCGAACCCGGGTCTCTGGCGCTGTAGGGCAGTAGCTCTAACGCCACGCCTTCCCAAATATCCCAAGCACGATAAACTTAGAAATGAAATACTTTGACCAATGTTTGCAGACCACGATGAACATGCACACTTGTCCCAAGAATTAGGCCATCTGGCCCACCCAGTCTACTCCGCCATTCAATCATGGCTGATCGATCTCTCCAAACGTCATTCTCCTGCCTTCTCCCCATAACCCCTGACACCTGTACTTATCAAAAGCCTATCTATCTCTGCCTTAAACAATGCCAATAAAACGCAACCAAGACAATGCCATTAAATACAAAATGCATTTTAAATCTCTTTGAGATTTACCTTTTTTATATATACATTTCCACTTCTCTCAGGAACTATTATTTTGTTCTCACTGGTTTATTATGAGGTCTTTATGATTTACAGTTTGATATATATAAATGGTTGTTAAATCAATTTCTGAGGACACTCTGCCTGCTAAATTCAACCCTCTCAGCCTCCAAAATGGCTTGCTGAATTTTCAAATGCTTCTATGGCGGCACGGTGGCGCAGCGGTAGAGCTGCTGTCTTGCAGCGCCGGAGACCCGGGTTCGATCCTGACAATGGGTGCTGTCCGTACGGAGTTTGTACGTTCTCCCCGTGACCTGCGTGGGTTTTCTCCGAGATCTTCGGTTTCCTCCCACACTCCAAAGACGTGCAGGTTTGTAGGTTAATTGGCTTGGTTTAAATGTAAAATTGTCCCTCGTGCGTGTTGGGTAGTGTTAGTGTGCGGGGATTGTTGGTCGGTGCGGACTTGGTGGGCCGAAGGGCCTGTTTCCGTGCTGCATTTCTAAACTAAGCTAATATTAAAAATATAGTAACTATTCCAAAATGCAGTCATTTCTATCAATCACATTATAATGTTGGCTCCGTCCCACTGAACCCAAAATATAACGGGAACACGTTGTTGATCAAAATAAAATAAATGCTCAGCAAAAGAACTAATTACTGGAGGAACTCAAAGGATATCCCTCCCATCTGTGGCGGGCTGTGGACAATTGATGTTTTGGGTTGAAATCCTTTAATGTGCACTGGTAGGGTAGAGGGGAGATGGTCAATGTAAGATGTGGGGGGAGCTAGCAAGTGATAGGTGGATCCTGGTGGGGAGGGGTAGTCAGGTGCAAAGATACTAGAGGAGCAAGATGGACCACTCCGTTGAAATCGCCCATACTGAGGTGCAGTACGCAAAGGAGCGGAACGTCCGCCATTTTAGTAGGCAAAACCCGCCGTTCGCTATGCCTCACGCAGTGTAATCAGTGTTTTCGGGGAACAGTATGTGTGATGATACCATAAAAATGCAGAAAATATCTCATCCGTCAATTCACAGATTTTTGTTATTTTTCTTTTAAAATGTTTCTTCAAGTTTCTGCCTCCTAAAATGGCGCCATGACGTACTACGGTTTTTAGGGTCGAGTGGTCTATCTTGCTCTGCTCTATTATCTTTGGTCAGGTGGGAGAGGGAGGGGTGGTGACCGCGGCAGAAGTTGGGAGACCACAAAGTGTTGCAGGGTGGAATATGACAAGAAAAAATGGACCCAAATGACCCCTCATCCTTCCAAACCCTCCTCCAACATCCAATTTATTTTCAGTCAGGGGAGAGGGAGACACAGAGATATGGACCTCCTAAAACCAAAGCACTTTTTTTTTAAGTGACCTGTTTAAAAAGCCTAATTCCTCTCGGTAAATGGCCAGGATTTTACAGGACGAGGAAGGACGAGTAGAACTCAAGCAGACGAAAATTAAACGTTTAGAGAAACATTAAATGAAACGCGGTGAATGTAACTTTGGCGTTTCTGAACATTTTGAACGTGGTAACATTTTTGTTCTGATTTTGGTGATGGAGCGCACTGCGGTTCCCAAAAGGGATTAGTTCTGCATGATGTAATGTGACTCAAATATTTGCTGCATCATTATCAAGGCATTGGTGTGCTTGTTAAAGTGGGCACCCATCTTATTAATGCTCTTGACTGCTTCTCTGTACTTGCAAGTAATCAGCACAGTGTTAAAGCTACAAGGCAGCAGAAATGGCAATTTTTTTTTTCTGTTTTTGGTTTTTGAAAAAGCATCCTGTATAAAATGGCACATGCATAGCCTTTATTCGGATAGCTGGACTGTTCCCACTTTAATGCAAGTGAGCTACTTATTTCAGTTTGCACTCTTAAAATTAGGTTGACACAGCTACTGATTTCTGCTCTTTCTCAAAGCTGAACAGTGTTGGACAATTTCACCTTGGTTAGTGATGAACATGTTAAGATTTGTCAATGCAATGGTTCGTGAAGCACCCGCCTGTTTTGTTTATGGTCAGTATTCAGAATTTATACTGAAGAACTGATGCTCACAAGTTTTTAAAAAAAATTAAATACATCCATCAGGAACGTTCTGCTTCCAAGATGGCGCCCAACCCAGGCGACTGCGTGCTAGCCACAGAAGCAGATCTATAAACACATATTGCAATTGCTCCACACTCTTAAATCTCTACTCCGACAGCAACATTTCACCTATGCACTGTAAATGGCTCGATTGTAATCACGTATTGTCTTTCTGCTGACTGGTTGGCACGCAACAAAAGCTTTTCACTGTACCTCGCTCGGTACACGTGACAATAAACTCAACTAAATTCAGTCGTTCTGAGAATTCTAGGGTCCATTTATGTCACGTCAACCGATGTTCCAAAAACGTTAACAAACTAATTGCTTACTTTTGACATTGTGATAAACGGGAGGGGGAGGGGGGCGAGAATGGGAAGCACAGGAAAGTATTAAAGTATTAACTCTGCTTAATCTATTTTCAGAAACTTTTTTTAAAGTACACGTAAGATATGTAAAGGTCACGTGTAACATTTCCATAACTACATAATTATTGCTTGCAAATATATTTGCCATCTGCAAATTTTAATTGGGGGTTTGCAAACTTAACCCCGACATGCTCGTCTCTCCTTTTAAATGCATCTTTTTCTGATTAAACCAGAGGGTGACGGGTGAAATGGAGGCACAAATGACAATAGAAGAAAGGAAGCAACTCATCACAGCGCGCGAAGAAGCCTGGAAGGTCAGGGGCAGAGGAACGTGCAATGATTCCACACAGTTTACTGTCGCTGGAAGGATGGTAAAGAAAGGTCAGTCTCTCCCCACCATTCTTTAAAAATAATAATAATAATAATAATAATAAACATTTATTTTATATAGCGCTTTTCCAAATGCTCAAAGACGCTTTACAAAAACAGTCATGACATAAAAACAAACAAACGAACTGTCCTGACGGAGAAGCGGCGAACAAACAGCGCCAGCGTCCTCTCACGTCAGGGTCCGGCAGTAGACAATAAAGAACACAAGACAATTTTAACACAAACAGCCATCACCGTGATTGCTCCAGGCACACCCTCACTGTGATGGAAGGCAAAGAAAAGTCTTATCTCCTCCTCATTCTCCAGACATGAAGAATGATCAAGCCTCCAGACATCCAAAGCTAATGACTTCAAATATTTTTAAATCACCGCTTCTATCATATTAATAAAGGTCGTAAGGAATGGGAGCAGAATTAGGCCATTCGGCCCATCAAGTCTACTCCGCCATTCAATCATGGCTGATCTATCCCTCCTAACCCCAAAAGATCTGAATAGTCCTATCTAGATACTAAAACTCTCGTTTGTTTGTTCCTGAACTCTTCGAAGCACTTCCCTCTGGAAGGCGACTCCGGACTGTCAAAGCAGCCACAGCCAGACATAAAAACAGCTTTTTTCCACGAGTGATAGTTCTGCTCAACAACCAAAGTCTCTAGTCTCTTTTTTGCTCTGGTTTATTTTCACCCACATGTTTAGACCGTAATGTTGTATCCTTATTGTTTTGATGTGGTTATGCTTTATTCTTAATTGTTAACTGTATGTTTGTGTTGTCATTTGTGAGCGGAGCACCAAGGCACATTCCTTGGCCAATAAACTTATTCAACTACTGCCAAAACGGTACACGATAACGCGATAATTTTAGGCCCACCTTACTCGCCATTGTCCCTTTGGTGTTAATGGAAGAAGTTTCATTGAAATCAGTTATTTTTTTAGTTATTCACATTTTAAAGTTTAAATCTATCTCCTAGGGGGGGAGGGAGGATGGGAGGAGGGGGATGGGGAAGGGGAGGAGGGAGGGGGAAAGGATGGAAGGGGTGAGGAGGGAAGGGAGGGGGGGGAGGGAGGAGGGGGAGGGGAGGGGGAAGGGAGGGAAGGGAAGGGGGGAGGGGGAAGGGGGGGAGGGGAGGGGGAGGAGAGGAGGGGGAGGAGAGGATGCTGCACCAATGCAGGAGAGGTTTGGGCCCAACGGGTCCACTTGATCTAGTCATCAACTAAAGAGTGGTCCTGAGCTACTGCCTACTTCACTGGAGACCCTCGGACTATCTTTAATCGAACTTTATCTTGCACTAAATGTTATTCCCTTTATCATGTATCTGTGCACAATGGACGGCTCAATTGTAATCATGTATGGTCTTTCCGCTGACTGGTTAGCATGCAAAAAAAGCTTCTCAATGCACCTCGGTACATGTGACGTTAAACCAAACAAATAAATTATTGAACAATTTTCAATTTGCTCTTCAGATGTGTGTGTTGGGGCACCATTCAGATCTTTAGTGCAAATACTTGACACGGAAATTGTTGTATCTTATCCAGTCATAAGATCCACTTGGGATATCTCAAAGGTATTTATTTCACAAAATGCTGGAGTAACTCAGCGGGTCAGGCAGCATCTCGGGAGAGAAGGAATGGGTGACGTTTCGGGTCGAGACCCTTTGAGACTGAAGAAGGGTCTGCCTGACCTGCCGAGTTACTCCAGCATTTTGTGAAATAAATACCTTCGATTTGTACCAGCATCTGAAGTTATTTTCTTACACTGGGATATCTCAAGGTATTTTGTTACATGAAAATAATTTACAAAGGGTTTTGTTTGTTGATCTATGTGTTGATTGCAATGAGGACTGTTTTTTAATCTCAAAAGTGCAATACCAGTCAAAATGGTTCAAAGCACTGGCACCCAGATATGGTGTGAATGCTAAAATATTAAAGGCGTTGCTGCCTTTGATAAACACCTACAAGTAAAACAAAGGCGCTGAAGTCACAGTGCAATTCTTTGCTCGCGTGCCCAAGGTATGCAAAGAGTCACCACGTGAAGGGCACTTGCAAAGTTACAAAGTATACACAGTATCTGCACCAGCTCCCCCTTTGTTCACTCCCTCTCCCCTTCCCTCTCTCACGGCGCCCCCCCCCCCCCCCCCCCCATGCCGCGTCCTCTATTATCCATCTCTAATTCAGATACAAAGTTATTCATTTATTTTCAAAGGTTTCAAAGGTCTTTTATTGTCGCATGTACCAATTAAGGTACAGCGATATGCGAATTGCCATACGAGGGGAAAAAAAGCAACAAGACACACAACTACATTAAAGTTGACATAAACATCCACCACAGCGGATTCCCCACATTCCTCACTCTGATGGAAGGCAAAAAAAAGTCCAGTCCTCTTCCTCTTTATTCTCCCACGGTCGGGGCAGTCGAACCATCTGTCGGGGCGATCGAAGCTCCAAGGCTATCGATCCAAGCCTACACGTCGGGGCGATCGAAACTCCTGCGTCGGGGCGATCGAAACTCCCGCGTCGGGGCGGTCGAAACTCCCGCGGCTTGGAGTTCCCGAAGTCGGTCTCTGACCGGAGACCGCGGACTCCGTGATGTTAAGTCCGCAAGCACCCAAGGTTGGAGCTCCGAGGCCGATCCCTGGCAAAAGGATCGCGAGTTCCGTGATGTTTAAAGCGCCGTGGGCTCCCCACGGTGGTACTCTCAAAAGTCGGTGTCCTGCAAAGGCCACCAACTCCTCGATGTTAGGCCGCAGTGCGGACGGAGATACGATACGGAAAAAAATCGCATCTCCGTCGAGGTCAGAGATTAGAAAAAGTTTCCCCCAAACCACCCCCCCCCCCCCCAACCCCACATAAAACCAGCTAAAGAACACTAAAAACACACATACAATTAACACACAAAGAAGGAAAGGCCAGGTAGACTGTTGGCATGGCAACCTACCATTGCTGGTGCCACCCGGTTAATCAGGTTCAGTTTCTCAGTACTTTTTTTTGCATTTGCCTAACTTGATCGATTATGCTTACCTGCTAATCCGAAAATGTTTCTGACTTTTGTGATCAGATGTATTGATGTTAAGTGAGCAGGGTCCTGTTACGGAACCTTCAAATTTGCGGTGTTTCCCTTCTAGGCCTGACATCGCCCACATTCATGAGTCCTCTATCATCGCCTCTCACACACAAGATGAAGAACAGCGCCCCGGTCATTTCCAAGCCACATGAAGGTGAGAGGTTGTCTTTAAAGAGGCAACGTTTCCGCGTGAAATGATTCCCTCCCCAGATGCTGCCTGATCTGCCGAGCTCCTCCAGCGCTTAACGTTTTGCCCTAAGATTCCAGCATCTGCACTCTCTTCTGTCTTCAAAGAATTATTATTCTTTTTGTTTTAGAGATACAGCGCGGAAACAGGCCCTTCGGCCCACCGACCAGCGATCCCCGCACATTAACACTATCCTACACACACACACACACACACACACACACACACACACACACACTAGGGACAATTTACATTTACACCAAGCCAATTAATCCACAAACCTGTACATCTTTGGAGTGTGGGAGGAAACCGAAGATCTCAGAGAAAACCCATGCAGGTCACGGGGAGAACGTACAAACTCCGTTCAGACAGCGTCCGTAGTCAGGATCGAACCCGGGTCTCCGGCGCTGCAAGCGCTGTAAGGCAGCAACTCTACCGCTGAGCCATCGTGCCGCCCTCTTGTTCAATTGCCTCCAGTGGGACGTTACAGTGGTGGAAATAATGACCCAGAATTTGTAATCGGAGTCGAAACATTTAAAGTTTGCTACTGAGTTTGAAGAAGATCTCCAACAAGTATCTAGAGTTTAATTTCATGTCCAACAGCAGTATCTCCTCGAACTGCCTGAGTAATTAGCGAGGCTTCACAGACTGCGAATCAAAGTCAAATGCATGGTTTTTAATTTTTGACGCATTGACTATTTTAAAATATGTTTTATGCAAGCAAACATTTAAAGCAGAACCTGAAATATCAAACGTCTTAAAATGAAACATTTCCATCTGAAAATCCCTTAATTTGAAAAGTGGTTCTTAAGCAATAAGTGTAGCTTATTATACTTCATCTTTATATAAAACAAAAGCTCAATTAAATCTTGCATGACAAACATAGAGGTTTCGGGGTATTTTACAAAGGAATTGGGTTTGACACACCGGAGTCTGAAGAAGGGTCTCGACCTGAAACGTCACCCATTCCTTCCCTCCTGAGATGCTGCCAGACCCGCTGAGTTACTCCAGCATTTTGTGTCTACCTTCGATTTGTACCAGCATCTGCAGTTATTCTCCTATGGAAATTCTCATTAGTTTTCTTTCTCCTACGCTGCTTTGAAAAAGACTGTAGATAGCAAAGCAATTGCAGGAGCCATTTTGCGTTTATTAGTTATTTTAGTATATTATCATATTACTTTGTATCCTGCTGTATTATTTTTGTACGCCAGGAGATTGTCCTGAGGTTAATACTTCGCTTACGTGTATGGACTGGGAGGAGCCAGATTATGAGTATAATGTACCCAGTACTGACCCAGTACCCAGTGCTGGCTCGAAGGGCCGAATGGCCTCCTCCTGCACCTATTGTCTATTGTCCATTGTAATGCTTCAGTGACACATCAGGAACCCGCTGGCATAGGCTTAGCAAGTCATATAGTCATACAGGAGACCGCTAAGATAATAAGATTTTAGTGGCCATATGAATCACATAAAAACATAGAAAACATAGAAACATAAAAAATAGGTGCAGGAGTAGGCCATTCGGCCCTTCGAGCCTACACCGCCATTCAATATGATCATGGCTGATCATCCAGCTCAGTAACCTGTACTTTCCTTCTCTCCATACCCCCGGATCCATTTAGCCACAAGGGCCACATCTAACTCCCTCTTAAATATAGCCAATGAACTGGCCTCAACTACCTTCTGTGGCAGAGAATTCCATAGACTCACCACTCTCTGTGTGAAGAAATGTTTTCTCATCTCGGTCCTAAAAGACTTCCCCCTTATCCTTAAGCTGTGACCCCTGGTTCTGGACTTCCCCAACATCGGGAACAATCTTCCTGCATCTAGCCTGTCCAACCCCTTAAGAATTTTGTAAGTTTCTATAAGATCTCCCCTCAATCTTCTAAATTCCAGCGAGTACAAGCCGAGTCTATCCAGTCTTCATATGAAAGTTCTGCCATCCCAGGAATCAATCGGGTGAACCTTCTCTGTACTGCCTCTATGGCAAGAATGTCTTTCCTCAGATTAGGAGACCAAAACTGTACGCAATACTCCAGGTGTGGTCTCACCAATGCCCTGTACAATTGCAGCAGAACCTCCCTGCTCCTATACTCAAATCCCCTCGCTATGAATGCCAACATACCATTCGCTTTCTTCACTGCCTGCTGCACCTGCATGCCTACTTTCAATGACTGGTGTACCACGACACCCATGAAGGCTGCTGAGATACAGGGTCTTAGTAGTAACAGGTCCCGAAGGAACGAGGGTAAGATAATAAGACCCGACCAGATTAACAAACAGATTGATGACAATGGATATACGCCAATCTGTGTATTATTGCTTCGATAAACGATTAACGATACTGAGACGTCGTGAAGATCTTTCTGTCGTTATCTGCGTGGAAGAAATATCCTTCGTCAAACCTTAAGCTTTGGGGCTTTAGAGGGAAGACTAAAGTTGCCGCCACAGCAATTATGTCGGCATGCGTCTGCAGTTAAAAATTCACTGCCAAAACTTCAAAATATGCGTGCACAAAAATCCCTGACCTTGGTTGGTTTGGCAAAATAACTAAGGCAAATACGAGTAAGTTTGATGTCTTTTTTAACTGCAAAATCTAGAGCATGCATCTCTCGGGACTTTGGCAACGTGTCTGACATAAGAGGGACTGAGAATCACGCTGCTTCTTTTTTCTTTTACAATAATCTGCAAAATGTGATGTCCTTTCATTTCATTTCTAGAAATTGAGGTCAGGCCCGATTTGCAGTTGGAAAGTGACAGAAAGCTGGATAAACTGGAGTCATTCCTCGGCAAACTGCAGAACCGACGTAAGTGGTAGTTTGTCTTTTTTTTGTGACCTGTTGCGTCTTTTTATGATGTGTTTCGTGTTTTGTACAACTTCTTGACATGATAATAGACAATAGGTGCAGGAGGAGGCCATTCGGCCCTTCGAGCCAGCACCGCCATTCAATGTGATCATGGCTGATCATTCTCAATCAGTACCCCGTTCCTGCCTTCTCCCCATACCCCCTGACTCCACTATCCTTAAGAGCTCTATCTAACTCTCTCTTGAATGCATTCAGAGACTTGGCCTCCACTGCCTTCTGAGGCAGAGAATTCCACAGATTCACAACTCTCTGACTGAAAAAGTTTTTCCTCATCTCAGTTCTTAATGGCCTACCGCTTATTCTTAAACTGTGGCTCCTTGTTCTGGACTCCCCCAACATTGGCAACATGTTTCCTGCCTCTAACGTGTCCAACCCATTAATAATCTTATACGTTTCGATGATGGGTTTAGGATACGTGGAGGATCGGATGCGAATGTCTAGCATTTGTTAGAGTGCATTAATCTCTTGTAGTTTCCCTTGTGCAATAGATACTTGCATCACAGGTGGTGTGAGCAGGTATTGAGGGTTGTTTCTGGGGTGCTTGGTCTCGCCGATATACAGGAGTCCACATCTGGAACAGCGGATACAGTAGATGAGGTTGGAGGAGGTGCAAGTGAACCTCTGTCTCACCTGAAAAGACCACCGGCGAGTATGTACATCGGCGAGACCAAGCGCAGGCTCGGCGATCGCTTCGCTGAACACCTCCGCTCAGTCCGCCTGAACCTACCTGATCTCCCGGTTGCTGGATACTTCAACCCCCCCCCCCCCCCCCCTCCCATTCCCACACTGACCTTTCTGTCCTGGGCCTCCTCTATTGTCAGAGTGAGGCCCAGCGCAAATTGGAGGAACAGCACCTCATATTGCACTTGGGCAGCTTGCAGCCCAGCGGTATGAACATTGATTTCTCTAACTTCAAGTCACCCTTGCTTTCCCTCTCTCCCTATTCCTCCGCCTTCCCAGTTCTCCCACCAATCTTGCTGTCTCCGACTACATTTTATCTCTCTTTGCTTTGTTGTTACCTTCTCCCAGCAAACAATGATCCATTCTACATTATCCTTGATCTGCATTCCCTTTATCCTGTTTTCACACCTTACACTTCCTCATCCACCTATCTCCCTCTCCCCTGACATCAGTCTGAAGAAAGGTCTCAACCCGAAACATCACCCATTCCTTCTCCCCAGAGATGCTGCCTGTCCTGCTGAGTTACTCCAGCATTTTGTGCCTATCTTTGGTTTAAACCAGCATCTGCAGTACAATTTAGATAGTACTTTGGCATTGGAATTAGTTTTCTTGATTGAGCGCTTATCCTGGTGTGAAGAAGGGTCTCGACCCGAAACGTCACCCATTCCTTCTCTCCCGAGATGCTGCCTGACCTGCTGAGTTAATCCAGCATTTTGTGAATAAATACCTTCGATTTGTACCAGCATCTGCAGTTATTTTCTTATACTGGTGTTAGAGCACGTATTTTGTGTTTTAATTGTAATTATAAAAATTCCATAAGTTTTCGTGAAAACAGTTCCTGTTCATATATAGTGTATGTAAACCTGATTAAACCCTCCTGTACACCACGACTTCTCATAGTTCATCTTAAACATTTTTAAATAGGTACAACTATTTTGAGTAAGCATACGTAATAATGCAAAGGTGTGGTTATTGAAAACCAAATATTTTAATTAGCTTTGCAGGCTAAAGCAAATGTGCAGTTATAGTCCTCTATTTCTTACAGAGGTGGGTACTGATTTTCTATCCATCTACAAAACCGGAAATTACGTCATGATGTCAAGACATCTTTGTGGATGGGTTTCGCTGTTTTCTGCGAAACCGTGTGTTGAATCAGATGAGTGATCAAAAGACACACAGACACAAAAACTGGAGTAACTCAGCAGGACAGGCAGCATCTCTGGAGAGAAGGAATGGGTGACGTTTCGGGTCGAGACCCTTTTCTCTAACTGAGTTCCTCGGTCTGAAGAAGGGTCTCGACCTGAAACGTCGTCCGTTCCCTCTCTCCGGAGATGCTGCCTGTCCCGCTGAATCACTCCAGCCTTTTTGTGTCTATCTTCGGTTTAAACCAGCATCTGCAGTTCCTTCCTGCACGTCAAAGGACACATGGACCACGTTTGGTGCTCTGCTGTTAACAAGGTTATTTGTTTGTTCGGCAGTGCCAGGCCATCAGGATGCTGTCATCACCGTAACCGGGCAGTCAGTGAAGGAGGTAATGAGACCCGACGATGAAGAAACCTTTGCCAGATTCTACAGGCATGCAAACACCCTTGTCATTCAGCCAGGAGCTGTGGAGATAGATGAAGAGGATCTCAATGCCATCTTTGATCCAGACCTACCAAAGTATGAAACTGATTGAACAAATGCCTTCTGCGTTTTATAGACAACTAGACCAAGTGGACCCATTGGGCCCAAACCTCTCCTGTATTGGTGCAGCACCCTCTCCACCTCCCTCCCCTCCCCCTCTCCTCTCCCCCCCCCCCTTCCCCTCTCCCCCCTCCCCCTTCCCCTCTCCCCCCTCCCCCTCCCCTCTCCCCTCTCCCCCTCCCCCCTCTCCTCTCCCCTCCCCCTTCTCCTCTCCCTCCTCCCCTTCTCCTCTCCCTTCTCCCCTCCCCCTCCCTCCTCCCCCTCCCTCTCCCCCTCTCCCTCCCTCCTTCACCCTCCCTCCCTCACCCTCCCTCCTCCCCCTCCCTCCCTCCCCCCTGCCTTGCCCTCCTCCCCCTCCCTCCCCCTCCCTCCCCCTCCCTCCTCCCCCTCCCTCCTCCTCGCCCCCTCTCCACCCCCTCCCCTCCCCTTCCCCACCCCCCCACTCCATCCCCCTCAACCCCCCTTATCCCCCACCCTCCCCCCCTCCCTCCCTAGGAGATAGATTTAAACTTTAAAATGTGAATAACAAAAAATATAACACCGATTTCAATGAAACTTCTTCCATTCGCACCAAAGGGACGACAGTGAGTAAGGTGGGCCTAAAATTGTCGTGCTATAGTGTACCATTTTGGCTGTAGTTCTGGAACGAACAAACGAACAAATTAGAGTTTTAGTATATAGATTGTGTTACTCAGTGGCTTTAATTTTAACAATTTCTCACCTTTGGGCCTTGAAAAGGAAGGTCATAAGTGATAGAAGCAGAATTAGGCCATTCAGCCCATCAAGTCTACTCCACCATTCAATCATGGCTGATCTATCTCTCCCTCCTATCTCCATTCTCCTGCCTCCTAAAGTTCGTAAGTTCATTAGTGACAGGAGCAGAATTAGGCCATTCGGCCCATCAAGTCTACTCCGCCATTCAATCATGGCTGGTCTATCTCTCCCTCCTGACCCCTTTCTCCTGCCTTCTCCTCGTAACCCCTGACTAATCAAGAATCTATCTCCGCCTTAAAATTATCCACTGACTTGGCCTCCACAGCCTTCCGTGGCAAAGAATTCCACAGATTCACCACCCTCTGACCAAAGAAGAATGAACATTTGCAAAGCATCCATCGGGTAGATGCGAGAGGTTTATGGACATTAGACGCACTAAATTGTAATTGGCATTGCTAATGTTGCCGTAGCTGACGTAAGCAAATGGGATTCATGTAGACGGGCACAAACGTTGGCTTGGCCAAGTGGACTGAAGGACCAGTTTCTGTGCTGTGCAACTCTATGGTTCATCAGAAGAATTGTTTGATTATTTGTGCTCTGGCGATCTTTTCTAATCCGGGCTGTGAGTTGAAAGAAAGAACAATCTTTGGGCTGGAGATTGTTGGTCGTGACACTTTTTTGATTTGCCTGCATCACGGCCCTCTCTACCATGACGTCCAGCATCGCCCAAAAGTTGCTGAGAAACGTCGAGAGGGCGAGGACATTGGTGGTTGGCGGGCGGAGAAAGGAAAGCAAGCGAGGAAGGAAGGCAGGCAGGCAGGCAGGCATTCAGACTGTTTTATCTCTCTCCTAGGCTGACCTCTGCAGTAACAGAACACAAGAGGGCCATGAAACCCACACGCAAAGTGCAGTCTTCACGCAATCCACTGAAGATGCTTGCTGCGAGAGATGACATTCGGCAAGAATATACAGAGCAACGGCTGAACATTGCATTCATGGAATCGAAGAGAATGAGAGTAGAGAAAAGTAAGTGTAATGCGGAGACTCTAATTTACTTTAGTTTACAGATACAGCGCGCAAACAGGCCCTTCGGCCCACCGAGTCCACGCCGACCAGCGATCCCCGCACACTAACACTATCCTACACGCACTAGGGACAATTTTACATTAATAGCAAGCCAATTAACCAACAAACCTCGAGACAGCAGTTTGACTGCCTGACTTGACTGAGAAGAACAAAGGAGACTTTTCTGTGCCCTCCATCTCAGTGAGGGGTTGCCTGGAGGAGTCACTGTGATGGTTGTCTATGTTAAACTTATGTAATTGTGTGTCTTGTGCACTTTACTGTCACGAACTGCATGGCGACAACATAGCATTCCAATTTACTTTAGAATGACAATGTTTGTGTTTGGAGTGTGGGGAAAACTGAAGATTTCGGAAAAACCCACGCAGGTCACGCGTGGAGAACGTACAGACTCCGTACAGACTCCGTACAGACTCTGTACAGACTCTGTACAGACAGCGCCCGTAGTCGGGATCGAACCTGGGTCTCTGGCGCTGCAAGGCAGCAACTCTACCACTGCGCCACCGTGGCTGCCCTTTAAGTCTTTGGTTTTAGGTCCATTAAATAGATTTTTAAAAATTCAACAACTTGGCATCAAACATTCAACACGTTACACTGATGGGGAACTGCATGGGGTACGTTCATTGCTGGCTGTGCTTTGACTTTGTTTCCTATAATGTTATAGTGCAAACTCTCAGGGAAAAAAAACTAATATCCTATGCCATTTTATAAAGTAGAGTCAGTCAGAGTATTGAGTATAGACGTTGAGAGGTCGTGTTGCAGTTGTAGAAGATGTCGGTCAGGCCACATTTGGAGTATTGTGTTCAGTTCTGGGCACCGTGTTATAGGAAAGATGTTGTCAAGTTGGAAAGGGTGCAGAGAAGATTTACGAGGATGTTGCCAGGACTCGAGGGTGTGAGCTACAGGGAGAGGTTGAGCAGGCTGGGTCTCTATTCCTTGGGGCGCAGGAGGATGAGGGGTGATCCCACAGAAGTGTACAAAACCATGAGAGGAACAGAAGGGGAATTTGCACAGAGTCTTTTGCCCGGAGTAGGGGAATCAAGGGCCAGAGGTTTAAGGTGAGGTGGGAAAGATTTTAATAGCAACCTTACAAGGGTGGAATGAGCTACCTGAGGAGGTAGTTGAGGGAGGTACTGCTGCAACATTTAGACAGGTGCATGGATATTACAGGTTTAGAGGGATATGGGCCAAACACAGGCAGGTGGATAGGTAGATAAGACACGCTGGTCGGTATGGGCAAGTTGGGCTGAAGGGACTGTTCCCACGCTGTATGACTCTCAGTAATGCCCACTTCTGTTGGTTCAACTTAACCAAGCTTCTCGGATATTTTCTCTAGTTGTTTGAGAGGTAACTTCAAAGATTCTCGAACAGGCCCTTATGGAATAGATCCACAAATCTACCCATATATTTACAATCTATTTCCAGGTCAGGCAGTAAATTGGATAAGAACAAAGAAAAGTAATAATTCCACAAAATTCAGCTGCTGTCACTGATGCTAGAAGCAGGAGGAGGATTAATCTCTATGTCCATTACCTCATTATTGTAATGCCAACACTGGCACCCAGATTGGTATTACTATTGGGTTATTATTGTAAAATACGTCGAGATACAGTTTTAACCTTTGTTTTGCACGCTGTCCAGACAAACCATACCATATCAAAGGGCAGCCTTACAGCACTTACAGCGCCGGAGACCCAGGTTCCATCCTGACTACGGGCGCCGTCTGTACGGAGTTTGTACGTTCTCCCCGTGACCTGCGTGGGTTTTCTCCGAGATCTTCGATTTCCTCCCACACTCCAAAGATGTGCAGATTTGTAGGTTGATTGGCTTGGTATAAAAGTGGACCTATGCCAGTGAGACCTGGACTGTCTACAGCAGACATGCCAAACAGCTCAACCACTTTCACTTGAGCTGCCTACGCAGACTCCTTCACATCAGGTGGCAGGACAAAATTCCCGGTTGAGGTCTTGGAACGGGCCGGAATCCCCAGCGTCCACACCCTCCTACGGAAAGCCCAAGCCAGATGGGCAGGCCATGTCGTCAGAATGCCCGAGATCCGACTGCCAAAACAGCTTCTGTATGGAGAACTGTGTCAGGGCAAGCGCTCAGTAGGAGGACAGAAGAAACGGTTTAAGGACTGCCTCAAAGTGTCCCTCAAAGACTTGGACATCAACCTCAGCACTTGGGAGTCTCTTGCTCTGGATCGTCCAACCTGGCGTAGCAAGCTCACCACAGGAGCCCGTGCAGCAGAGAACAGACGCACTGCAGAGGCCCAGAGGAAACGCACCGCGCGCAAGGCCCGGGCTACCTCCACTTCCACTGCAGTACCCATCCACTTGTGTCCTACGTGTGGGCGTGCCTTCCGGGCCCGAGTTGGCCTCACAGTCACTTCTGGACCCACAGTCGCCAATCCTCCAACTGAAAGTGAAGTCATGGTCATCTTCCAACCCGAAGGACGAACAACAACAATAAGAGTAAATTGTCCCTAGTGTTTGTGTAGGATAGTGTTGGTCGGTGGGGAACGCTGGTTGGTGCAGACCCGGTGGGCCGAAGGGCCTGTATACCAAACTAAGCTAAACTACTCGTGTTCAATCTACATAAGCACAACAGGTATGGCAAAGAGAGAAAGGAAACCAAGTAAAGAGTCAGTCTGAAGATGGGTCACGACCCGAAACGTCACTCATTCCGTCTCTCCAGAGATGCTGCCTGTCCTGCTGAGTTACTCCAGCATTTTGTGTCTACCTTCGATTTAAACCGGCATCTGCAGTTCTTTCCCACAGAGTTGCACAGCTGTGGAGAAAATGCTCAAAAAACATCCAAGATCCACAACAAAGAAAATTGGAAATCTAACCCAAGTTTATGAGAGGTTTGTTCAATAGACTGATAACAGTGGGGAAGAGGCTATTGTTGAATCTGGTGGCACCATGTTTCCAACTTCACCTCAGTGGGGTGTACGTAGTCCTTGACTGCTTTCCCGAGGCAGCATGCAGGCCACATGGACTTGATTGGGGAGGGGAGGGGGGGACTGGTGAGACTGACTCATCTACTACACACAAGGGGCAATTTACAGAGGCCAATTAACCTTCAAACCAGTATACCTTTGAGATTTGGAAGTAAACCAGAACTCAACGCAGACAGCACCTATGTTTCAGTTCGAACCCAGTCTCTGGTGCTGTGAGGCAGCAACACCACTGTACCACCCTATTAATTTTGGTCTTGGGCAGAGCAGTTATCAAACTAAGTGACGATGCATTTGGAGGCAATGCTTTCTCTGGTTTATCTATAGTAATTCTAATGATCATTGAAGACATGTCGAATTACCTTTGTCTTCTGAGGAAGTAAAGGCTCTCTTGCCTTTTGGGACTATGTGATTGGACCAGGACCAATTATTGGTGAAGATAGACACAAAATGCTGGAGTAACTCAGCGGGACAGGCAGCATCCCTGGAGAGAAGGAATGGGTGACGTTTCGGGTCGAAATGTAGGAAAGAACTGCAGATGCTGGTTTAAATCAAAGATAGACACAAAAAGCTGGAGCAACTCAGCAGGACATCACCGTCTCTATCTCTCATTTCACTTTCCCCTGACTCTCAGTCTGAAGAAGGGTCTCGGCCCGAAACGTCCACTCTATCCAAGCTTTTCACTGACTTCATGCATAAACAAAGCCATTCCTTTAGTTGGCCATTAATAGCAGCCTTGGATGTGCAGTTTTGTGGCATTTACTCAATGCACCCAGTGACGCCAATTAGCTAGTAAGAATATTTCCATTGGTTAAAAGTTGTGTTTACAGCTTTGTTAAATTGGTTACAGGCCACTGCAAGTAAGAAATTAGCTGCAAGTACAAAATATATTGTCCTGTTTTTTAGATTTTTAGATTTAGAGATACAGCGCAGAAACAGGCCCTTCGGCCCACCGGGTCCGCGCCGCCCAGCGATCCCCGCACACCAACACTATCCTACACCCACTAGGGACAATTGTTACATTTGCCCAGCCAATTAACCTACATACCTGTACGTCTTTGGAGTGTGGGAGGAAACTGAAGATCTCGGAGAAAACCCACGCAGGTCACGGGGAGAACGTACAAACTCCGTACAGACGGCGCCCGTAGTCAGGATCGAACCTGAGTCCCCGGCGCTGCATTCGCTGTAAGGCAGCAACTCTACCGCTGCGCCACCGTGCCGCCCTTGTTGTTGGTACACATGGCAATCAAACAATCTTGACTCCGTGTGAAGAAGGGTCTCAACCCGAAACGTCACCTGTTCCTTCTCTCCAAAGACGCCGTCAGACCCGGCTGAGTACCTCCAGCTTTTTGTGTCCGTCTTGTGTGAGGAAATCGGAGCGCCCAGAAGCAACCCACACAGTCACTTGCAGAGCATGCAAACTCCACACAAACAGCATCTGAAGTCAGGACCTGAACTGAAGTGGTCAGTCCGACGTGCCACTCTCCTGCTCAACGTTTATTACCTCATCAAAAAGTAACTAAAATGGATGATCCAGTCAATAGTTTCTAGTCTGTTCAAAGCAACCTGCTCTGCATTAACTGACTAGCACATTGTTCCGTAATACAACAGAGCTGCCTGCAGTTCACAGTATAATTTCACTGAGTGTGAATCTTTTTTGTTTAATGTCCAGAGGAGCACTTTCCCATGCAAGTCTGGCTTTTGTATATCTTCTTGTGACATTCATTTTCTTTTTTATCTTTTTATCAGTGTCAAAAAACTCCAACTTTTCGGAAATTGCACTGGCTGGGCTGGCCAGCAAAGAGGACTTCAGCAGCATCAACCTGCGCAACGTGAATTCAACGGAACAAGTGTCAAACAACAGCGCCGTGCCATACAAAAAGCTGATGTTGCTGCAAATCAAAGGTCAGAAGCCATTACTTTATTATCTCCTGCACAAATTCCCATGTTATTTTTAAAAATAACAGTGCTCCAATGTCCCCATGCAATCTTTGACAGTGTGCAGAGCAGCTTAAATCTAAACAAGTTCCAGAACCAGGGGGCACAAGTTTAAGAATAAGGGGTAGGCCATTTAGAACTGAGATGAGGAAAAACTTTTTCAGTCAGAGAGTTGTGAATCTGTGGAATTCTCTGCCTCAGAAGGCAGTGGAGGCCAATTCTCTGAATGCATTCAAGAGAGAGCTAGATAGAGCTCTTAAGGATGGCGGAGTCAGGGGGTATGGGGAGAAGGCAGGAACGGGGTACTGATTGAGAATGATCAGCCATGATCACATTGAATGGCGGTGCTGGCTCGAAGGGCCGAATGGCCTCCTCCTGCACTGATTGTCTATTGTCTAAGTCCTTTTTAAAGCATTAAGATGAAAAATAGCTTATGTGAAAATTTGCTTAGTTTAGTTTAGAGATACAGCACGGCAACAGGCCCTTCGGCCCACCGAGTCCGCACTGACCAGCGACCCCCGCACATTAAAGGGCCTGTCCCAGTTACGCGGTTTTTAAGGCGACTGCCGGCGACTGTCAAAGTCGTAACAGATCGCCAAAATTTTCTTCTACCCTACGACAATGACCACGACAATGCCGAGTCAGGTCGATACAAGTTACTTTTTTTGTGAAACTAGCACCTGGATAAGAGATTACACCGTCTTCGGAAACATCGCAAAATTCCCACGCTTACCTGACCGTCAAACTGTCGCCTCCAATCTACCTGTCAAATGTCCTGACGGTAAATAAATTGGTTAAACAAAACTATCTTCTGGTATCTTCAAATGCCTTTTCTTAATTTAATATTACGTGCTTCTAAATGTATCTGCGACAACCTAGCAAACCTGGGGACAGCATGCGACAGACAGCGCCCGCAATAAGCTACCATACCTGGCGACAAGCCAGCTGTCGCCGAGTAAGTTCTAGCAGGTAAATATTTCCGTGACGCGCCGAGATCCACTACGATTCATTGAAGAATCCTCACGATCATGCCCGCGACACCCCCGGCAAACGTTCGGCGACAGCCTAGTCACCGGCAGTCGCCTTAAAATCGCCTAAGGTGGACAGGCCCTTAACTCTATCCTACACACACACACTGGGGACGATTTACATTTACACCAAACAAATTAACCGACAAACCTGCACGTCTTTGGAGTGCGCGAGGAAACCGAAGATCCCGGAGAAAACCCACGCAGGTCACGGGGAGAACGTACAAACTCCGTACAGACAGCGCCCGTAGTCGGGATCGAACCCGGGTCTCCAGAACTGCACGCGCTGTAAGGCAGCAACTCTACCGCTGCGCCACCGTGAACAATGTCAATGGTCAGTTTGATGCCCATTAACAAAATCCAGTCCGCTGGCATTTGTGTGCAGACGAGGGTCAGAAGGAATAACGTGACCTCAAAATGTCCAAGTTTGATTTTGATCAGTATCTTTTGTGTGATGATTTGGGAGATTGGTTTTCGATGCACTTTAGATAAAAGAAAATTGGTATAATGTCTTGCAGTGAAAAAAAGCTAATGTCTTGCACTGGGACTTTGCAGGGTCATGTTACAGCAGATTGTGGATAATGGGGTCTTTTGTGAACTGACTGGGAATTATGTAAAATTTCAATATCATATAAATATTCAAATATGAAATGAAATAATTTGTCCTTTTGTATCGTATCAAGGGATAAAGAACAATGAATAAAAGCTCTGCAAAAGAGTAACGATGATAAAGGAAACAGACCATTTTCCTTTATCATCGTTACTTTTTTGCTTATCTTTTCTTTATATCTCCATATCATCATCTATACCTCTCGTTTCCATTATCCCTAATCAGTCTGAAATAGGTTCTCGACCCGAAACGTCACCCATTCCTTTTCTCCATATATGCTGCCTGTCCCGCTGAATTGCTCCAGCTTTTTGTGTCTTATCTTCGGTTTAAACCAGCATCTGCAGTTCCGTCCTACATATTATTCCCAATATGGTCCTTATGGTAGGTGAATCTAACATAGAGTGGGTGACTGCTGTGCAGAGCACCGTCGTTCAGTCCGCATGGGTGATCTTGAGCTTTAATTTGCCCTCCCTGTCTCAGACGTTGTGTGTCTCCATCTCTTAGTAGTCTGCTGCTCTGTGCATCTTTTTGAACATTGTAATAGTTGTTAAAAGTAAGTAATTAATTATGTTAAAAGTAATTAATTAGATTTTAGTTTAGCTTAGATATACAGTTTAGTTTAGAGAAACAGGCCCTTCGGCCCATCGGGTCCGCGCTGACCAGCGATCCCCGCACATTCACACCATCCTACACACACTAGGGACATTTTTTACATTTACCAAGTCAATTCTTCTTGCTATTGAGGGCGTGCAGCGTAGGTTTTCTAGGTTAATTCCCGGAATGGCGGGACTGTCATATGTTGAAAGACTGGAGCGGCTAGGCTTGTATCCACTGGAATTTAGAAGGATGAGAGGGGATCTTATCGAAACGTATAAGATTATTAAGGGGTTGGACACGTTAGAGGCAAGAAACATGTTCCCAATGTTGGGGGAGTCCAGAACCAGGGGGCACAGTTTAAGAATAAGGGGTAGGCCATTTAGAAAGGAGATGAGGAAAAACTTTTTCAGTCAGAGAGTTGTAAATCTGGAATTCACTGCCTCAGAAGGCAGTGGAGGCCAATTCTATGAATGCATTCAAGAGAGAGCTAGATAGAGCTCTTAAGGATAGCGGAGTCAGGGGGTATGGGGAGAAGGCAGGAACGGGGTACTGATTGAGAATGATCAGCCATGATCACATTGAATGGTGGTGCTGGCTCGAAGGGCCGAATGGCCTACTCCTGCACCTATTGTCTATTGTCTAATTCACCTACAAACCCATACGTCTTTGGAGTGTGGGAGGAAACTGAAGATCTCGGAGAAAACCCACGCGGTTCACGGGGAGAACGTACAAACTCCGTACAGACGGCGCCCGTAGTCGGGATCGAACCCGGGTCTCTGGCGCTGCATTCGCTGTAAGGCAGCAACTCTACCGCTGCGCCACCGTGACCGCCCTTTTGAGGCACTTTAGGATATCTGGAGAGTTTTTTTAAAAAGTTTGTAGGAAGGAACTGCAGATGCTGGTTTAAATTGGAGATGGACTGAGAGTCAGGGGAAAGGGAAATGAGAAACGGTGACGTGGGAAGGTTTATTCTTTTTCTCAAGTTCTTAAGTTCTCCCTTTTTAAATGGGTGTTTGGGCCTGCACTAGGGTCTGGCATTCCTTCTGAAATCTGCCCTTTATTCTGTTACTTTGGCAATTGCATTCAGAAATGAGAATGATTCGAACTCCATAGAGTGGACGTGGAGAGGATGTTTCCACTAGTGGGAGAGTCTCGGACCAGAGGTCAAAGCCTCAGAATTAAAGGACGTTCTTTTAGGAATGAGATGAGGAGAAAATGCTATAGTCAGAGGGTGGTGAATCTGTGGAATTCTTTGCCACAGAAGGCTGTGGAGGCCAAGTCTGTGGATATTTTTAAGGCAGAGATAGATAGATTCTTGATTGGTACGGGTGTCAGGGGTTATGGGAAGAAGGCAGGAGAATGGGGGTTAGGAGGGAGAGATAGTTCAGCCATGATTGAGTGGCGGAGTAGACTTGATGGGCCGAATGGCCTAATTCTGCTCCTATCACTTATGACCTTGTGATACATTCTGCAGCTTGGACAAAATATAACATCATTATACATCCTCTGGACAATATTATACCTAACCTGGTACAATGAGATCTGAAAGGCAGAAGGCATCTACATTGCACGCAAGGCTTCAGCCCAGAAGTCAGTTGACTATTTAAAATAGATTAAAACCTAATTTTCCAGCTGTTACAATTACGGAATGTAACTACAGTTTGCTTGCTATATTTTACGGTGAAATTGTTGTAACTGAAGTTGCAAACTACCAATTTATAAGAAGGAACTGCAGATGCTGGTTTACACCAAAGAGAGACACAAAAAGCTGGAGCAACTCAGCGGGTCGGGCAGCATCTCTGGATAAAAAAGGAATAGGTGACGTTTTGGGTTGAGACGGTGGCGCAGCGGTAGAGATGCTGCCTTACAGCGAATGCAGTGCCAGAGACCCGGGTTCGATCCTGACCACGGGTGCTGTACTGTACGGAGTTTGTACGTTCTCCCCGTGGGTTTTCTCCGAGATCTTCGCTTTCCTCCCACACTCCAAAGACGTGCAGGTTTGTAGGTTAATTGGCTGGGCAAATGTTAAAAATTGTCCCTAGTGGGTGTAGGATAGTGTTAATGTGCGGGGATCGCTGGGCGGCGCGGACCCGGTGGGCCGAAGGGCCTGTTTCTGCGCTGTATCTCTAAATCTAAAAAATCTTAAAAAAATCAGTATGAAGAAGGGTCTCCACCTCGAACCGTCACCTATTCCTCTCCTCCAAAGATGCTGCCTGACCCGCTGAGTTGTAAACTAGCACGATGTTTTATAGTCGCTGGGCTTTAAGCATGTTGCAAGCAGACACGTAGGTCCTAACGTTGAATTGACGTCATTTCCAACTTGATTCCCAGGTCGAAGGCACATCCAAACCAGATTAGTGGAACCGAGGGCATCTTCGTTGAATAGTGGAGACTGCTTCCTGCTGTTGTCTCCTCAGCACTGCTTTCTGTGGACAGGAGAATTCACCAACGTGATCGAGAAAGCTAAGGTCAGTCTGCAGACTCGGGAAAAGGTCTGTGCAAACAGATTCCGTGATGTGTCTTCAAACGTTCCGAACCTCTTTCACAAACATAAATCTTAAGGTTGTTTATAGAAAATCTTTCCCGTTACGCAGAGACAGTCCTTCCTGCCTGATGTATGTGTGCAAGGATTTCAGTAAGTGCCAGTTTCATGGGCCTGTTTGGTGACCTACCTAGATCTAAGGCTTTCCTGTCATTTAAGAGGCTGTGAAGAGACTAATGTAGCCAACAGGATGCACAAACTTCCTCAGGATACAGCATTTATGGAGCAGTGAGATCAGTTTCAATTTAAAGACACAGCGCGGAAACGGGCCCTTCGGCCCATCAAGTCCACTCCGCCCAGCGATCCCCACACATCAACACTATCCTACACACACTACGTTACAATTTATGTTAATACCAAGCCAGTTAACCTACAAACCCGTACGTAATTAATGATGTTAAAAGTAATTAATTAGTGTTTAGTATAGTTTAGCGATACAGCGCAGAAACAGGCCCTTCGGCCCACCGGGACCGCGCCGACCAGCGATCCCCACACACTAACACTATCCTACACACACCAGGGACAATTTGCACACACACCCAGCCAATTAACCTATAAACCTGTACGTCTTTGGAGTGTGGGAGGAAGCCGAAGATCTCGGAGAAAACCCACGCAGTCACGGGGAGAACGTACAAACTCCGTACAGACAGCACCCTTGGTCGGGATGGAACCCGGGTCTCCGGCGCTGCATTCGCTGTAAGGCAGCAACTCTACCGAGGGATAATTTATTGCCTCAACTTTTATACCTAATATCCTGATTGATAGAGTCCAATATACCAAAAGCCTTCTTGACCAGGTACAAAGTTCAGAGGTGCTGCATAGAGAACACAGAACAATGAACAGAAGTTTAGCCCATTCTGCTCCATTTCTTTCTGCATGTTGCAAGGGATGCTGTGAGCTACCAAGCAACCAGGAATAGCTCGTGGATTTTACTAAAGCCCGTCGATATATAGTGCATTCTAGCAGGTCCTGCAAGTGTAGATTGTTGTACAAGTTGCTCCCTGCTGTCATTTGCTGTATTTTTGTCTAAACTGCCGGTCGAGAAAACAAAATGGGGCACCGTCATGTGCAGGAAGGAACTGCAGATGCTGGTTATATCGACGATAGGCACAAAATGCTGGAGTAACTCAGCAGGTCAGGCAGCATCTCAGGAGAGAAGGAATGGGTGACATTTCGGGTCGAGACCCTTTCTTCAGTCTGAAGAAGGAATGGGTGACATTTCGGGTCGAGACCCTTACTTCAGTCTGAAGAAGGGTCTCGACCCGAAACGTCACCCATTCCTTCTCTCCTGAGATGCTGCCTGACCCGCTGAGTTACTCCAGCATTTTGTGAATAAATACCTTCGATTTGTACCAGCATCTGCAGTTATTGTCTTACACAAAATGCTGGAGTAACTCAGCAGGTCAGGCAGCGTCTCTGGAGAAAAAGAATAGGTAAAGTTTCCGGTTAGAACCCCTCTTCAGACTGGAAGTAGATTTGGTGGGGTGGGGATGTAACTGGAGGTGACAAGAAGCCTGCAACCGCAGGAGATACAACACCCGTCCTTACCCCTCCTGCTGGGACCCCAGCAGTCCTTTCAGGTATTTATTCACAAAATGCTGGAGTAACTCAGCAGGTCAGGCAGCATCTCAGGAGAGAAGGAATGGGTGACGTTTCGGGTCGAGACCCTTCTTCAGATTTCTTCAGGTGAGGCAGAGGTTCATTTCCACCTCTTCCAACCTCATCTACCGTATCCAGTGTTCCAGGGGCACCTATATATCGGTGAGACTAAGCATAGACTTGCCGATCATTTCGCTGAACACCTGCGCTCAGTCCGCCTTGGCCCACACGATCTCCTGGTTGCCAAACATTCTAACTCCCCTCCCTGTTCCCACACTGACCTTTCTCTCCTGGGCCTCCTCCACTGTCAGAGTGAACAGCACCTCATATTTCGCTAGGGCAGCTTATAAAACCCAGCGATATGAACATTAATTTCTCTATAGACAATAGACAATAGGTGCAGGAGGAGGCCATTCGGCCCTTCGAGCCAACACCACCATTCAATGTGATCATGGCTGATCATTCTCAATCAGTACCTCGTTCCTGCCTTCTCCGCATACCCCTTGACTCCACTATCCTTAAGAGCTCTATCTAGCTCTCTCTTGAATGCATTCAGAGAGAGCTTGAGAGAGCTAATTTCAAGTATTCATTCCCCTCCCCTCTTCCCCCCTCACCCTCCCCCTCCTCCACCCTCGTCCGTGAAGGCCAGCTCTCTGGATGCTTTCAAGAGAGAGCTAGATAGAGCTCTTAAGGATAGCGGAGTCAGGGGGTATGGGGAGAAGGCAGGAACGGGGTACTGATTGAGAATGATCAGCCATGATCACATTGAATGACAGTGATGGCTCGAAGGGCCGAATGGCCTCCTCCTGCACCTATTGTCTATTGTCTTATTGTAAGGCAGTGGCTCTACCGCGATGTCACCTTGCCGACGGAAATATAACCTTTTATATAACGTTGAGTTTTTGGATTTCCTAATTTCACTTTTGTTTTTTCAGGCATCGGAGCTAGCATCGTTTATTCAGACTAAGAGGGATCTTGGCTGCAGAGCGCCGTATGTGGCTGCAATAGAAGAAGGAATTAACACCCATACCAAGACAGCCAAAGATTTCTGGAGACTCTTGGGTGGTCAGTCAAGCTACCAAGGTAGTGAAACACCCTTGTTTGGTTTAGCTCAGTTTAGTTTAGAGATACAGCGCGGAAACATCATGTCCGCGCCGACCAGCCATCCCCGCGCATTAACTCTATCCTACGCACACACACACTAGGGACAATTTACACTTGTACCAAGCCAATCAACTTACAAACCTGTAGGTCTTTGGAGCGTGGGAGAAAACCGAAGATCTCGGAAAAAAAAACCCACGCAGGTCACGGGGAGAACGTACAAACTCCGTACAGACAGCACCCATGGTCGGGATCGAACCCGGGTCTCCGGCGCTGCAAGGCAGCAACTCTACTTGTATCTTAGATTTTATTGCAATGTTCCTTCCATATTGAAATGTTAAAAACAGACGGAATCTACAAAAAGGAAATGTTTCATTGTTTCAAAGAGGCTCACAACCTTGAACATCTTGTATAGAAGTGAAAATGGGTGTCGGAGTGAGAAACATTTATATATTTTTTTAACTATATATTACTCTCACTTACAATTAAGACCGCAGGATAGGTTTTTTGGCTTTCCAAAAAACCTAGCCTATACATTTGAATCTTTGATATGCTCAATCAGTCCTGTTGAGGAAGGATATTCTTGCTATTGAGGGCGTGCAGCATAGGTTTACTAGGTTAATTCCCGGAATGGCGGGACTGTCATGTTGAAAGACTGGAGCGACTAGGCTTGTATACACTGGAATTTAGAAGGATGAGAGGAGATCTTATCGAAACGTATAAGATTATCAAGGGGTTGGACACGTTAGAGGCAGGAAACATGTTCCCAATGTTGGGGGAGTCCAGAACAAGGGGCCACAGTTTAAGAATAAGGGGTAGGCCATCTAGAACTGAGATGAGGAAAAACTTTTTCAGTCAGAGAGTTGCGAATCTGTGGAATTCTCTGCCTCAGAAGGCAGTGGAGGCCAATTCTCTGAATGCATTCAAGAGAGAGCTCGATAGAGCTCTTAAGGATAGCGGAGTCAGGGGTATGGGGAGAAGGCAGGAACGAGGTACTGATTGAGAAAGATCAGCCATGATCACATTGAATGGCGGTGCTGGCTCGAAGGGCCGAATGGCCTCCTCCTGCGTCTATTGTCAGTCTTTGAATGCTGGATGAAATCACTTGTTGAATCCTAATTGGGCTAGCTGATTTCCGATAAGACTATCATATCCATGCAATATCCAACTCTTGGTGAGTCCTGATGATAAAACTAGTCTTTGGCATCCACTGAAATCGGATAACCTGACAACATTCAGTGTCAATGCTCTTGGATGATAACGGCCGTTTGGTTAAGGTGCTGGTTGGCAAGGAATAAACACTCAGCAAAGAGCCAATGGCATTAGTAACTCAGTGGGTCAGGCAGCATCTCTGGAGAAAAGGAATAGGTGATGTTTCTGGTCGAGACCCTTCTTCAGACCCGTTTCTGGTCGAGGCCTTTCTTCGGGAGGAAACCTATGCTTTTACACGGAGAATATGCGTGCTCCACAGGGGCAGCACCAGGGTCAGGATCAAACCCGGGTACAGTACCGTGAGACAACAGTTCTACTAGCTGTGTCACTATCTGCCCAATAATGCTTGATCTCTCTTGTTTAAATGAGAAACCCAATTAGTCAATGGCAAATCTTAGATTGCCCACCTCAAATTTCCCTTGAGAAGACAGTGGTCATAGACTCATAGACTGATACTGTGTGGAAACAGGCCCTTCGACCCAACGCCCACACCGGCCAACATGTCCCAGCTACACTAATCACACCTGCCTGCGTTTGGTCCATATCCCTCCAAACCTGTCCTATCCATGTGCCTGTCCAACTGTTTCTTAAACGTTGTGATAGTCCCAGCCTCAACTACCTCCTCTGGCAGCTCGCTCCATACACCCACCACCCTTTGTGTGAAAATGTTACCCCTCAGATTCCTATTAAATCTTTTCCCCTTCACCTTAAACCTATGTCCACTAGTCCAGCGACCCTTCTCCAGACTGAGAGTCAGGGGAAAGGGAAACGAGAGATGTCGACGGTGATGTAGAGAGATATAGAACAAATGAATGAACGATGCGCAAAAAAGGTAACGATGATGAAGGAAACAGGCCATTGTCAGCTGTGGCCTAGGTGAAAACGAGTTATAGACAATGAGACTCAACAAGACGACTTTGAAGCTGGTACGACTTGGGTGGGGGAGAGACGGAGAGAGAGGGAAAGCAAGAGTTAAGTTGTAAAGTTGTCTTGTTGAATCTCATTGTCTGTAACTCAGTTTCACCTAGCCCACAGCTCCAGTTTCCTTTATCATCGTTACTTTTTTTAGTTATCTTTCATCCATTTGTTCTTTATCTATCTACACCGTCGTCTATATCTCTCGTTTCCCTTTCCCCTGACTCTCAGTCTGAAGAAGGGTCTCCATCCGAAACGTCACCCATTCCTTCTCCCCAGAGATG
Organism: Rhinoraja longicauda; assembly: GCF_053455715.1. Lineage (NCBI taxonomy): Eukaryota > Metazoa > Chordata > Chondrichthyes > Rajiformes > Arhynchobatidae > Rhinoraja > Rhinoraja longicauda. The sequence goes on along the minus strand of NC_135954.1, from coordinate 108,879,141 downwards.
CCGCCTGCCCCGCTGAGTTACTCCAGCTTTTTGTGTCTATCTTCCGTGTCGACCAGCATCTGCAGTTCCTTCCTACACACGAGGTATAGAAGAATACGGTCCTTATTTGGGCAAATGGGAATAGTGCAGCTGGGCAAAACGGTTGGCTTTGACAAGAAATTTATGTTAAGACGTATAAGAAAATAACTGCAGATGCTGGTACAAATCGATTTATTCACAAAATGCTGGAGTAACTCAGCAGGTCAGGCAGCATCTCGGGAGAGAAGGAATGGGTGACGTTTCGGGTCGAGACCCTTCTTCAGACTGTTAAGACGGCCTAACTCTGACTCTGCAATGCAGAAAGTGCGGATGTCTGAGTACTGCATTTATTAGTGGACATGGACAGAGAGATCACCGAGAAGCAATGAAGTTTGCTTGGGTCTTGAAAAATGCTCTGGGCAATTTAATTATAAAACATAATCCATCCGCTCAGTCTGATAGATCCATTCTCTTCTCTGCCGTTCTCCCCCCCTGCTGTATAGATGATATCTGATGGTCTTCGCCTGATGGTGAATCTGGCTGTGTGCCTGTAGTTTTGCAAAGTGGCTGTGCGTCTAATGATGATGCTTTGTTTCTCTCCTAGGAGCAGGAAATCCCGATGAAGATGAAATGTATGAAAGTGCAATCGTAGAAACCAACTGCATTTACCGTCTCGTGGATGATAAACTCGTCCCCGACGATGACTTCTGGGGAAAGATACCGCGCTGCGCTTTGCTTAATTCAAAAGATGTAAGTACTTGTCAGATAAAGCAGGAGAAGAGAAATCTCTGGGGGTTTTTTTCCCACCCCTGGTTCACGTGGCCTATGAATGTTGTGATGGCAACTTCAGTCCTTTCCAATAAAGTCCTTTCCGCTTGCCGTCGCTACACGGGGAGTGGGAGTGCAGCTTGACGCAAACCAACGAAGAGATTATCCAAACGTATTTTTCAGTTCAGTTAGTCGTTTATTGAAGTAGTAATACAAACAGGTCTGTATCTCCCCCAAGCTTTCGGCTCTCGTCGTCGCGGGTCTGGTAAGGACTGTATCTCGCCATACTCCCTGTGTCGGACGCCTCCCGTCTCTGCATTCCCAGATGTACTTCTAATTCTGGCTCCTCCCAGTCCATTATCCCCTTATATGTATTCATCTCATGACAAACCTAGAAACATAGACAATAGGAGCAGGAGTAGGCCATTCGGCCTTTCGTGCCTGCACCGCCATTCAATATGATCACGGCTGATCATCCAACTCAGTATCCCGTACCTGCCTTCTCTCCATAGCCCCTGATCCCTTTAGCCACAAGGGCCACATCTAACTCACTCTTAAATATAGCCAATGAACTGGCCTCAACTACCTTCTGTGGCAGAGAATTCCACAGATTCACCACTCTCTGTGTGAAAAAAGATGCCCGAGTGTCCAAAAATAATACAGCAGGATACAAAATAATATAATATGCTGAAACAGCTAGCACAAACACAATTGGCTCCTACAAATGTGTTGGTCTTATTTACCTAGCCGAAGCACTGTAGTTGCATCAAGGGGAAAAGCAGCAAGAATAAATAGAAACGCAGACGACAAAAAAACTGGGGTAACTCAGCGGGACAGGCAGCATCTCTGGATAGGAGGAATAGGTGACGTTTCAGGTCGAGACCCTTCTTCAGACCTTCAGAATAAATGGAACCTAGAATTGGAACGGATCCCAAGTGTGGATCTGTGTGAACATATTCCCTAAGATTCCCTAAGACCCCGTTCCTGCTTTTTCCCCATATCCTTTGATTCCGTTAGCCCCAAGAGCTAAATCTAACCCTCTCTTGAAAACATCCAGTGAATCGGCCTCCACTGCCTTCTGTAACAGAGAATTCCACAGATTCACAACTCTCTGGGTGAAAACGTTTTACCTCATCTCAGTCCTAAATGGCCTACTACCCCTTATTATTAAACTGTGTCACAGGGAGAGCATACAAACTCCGAACAGGCAGCACCCGTAGTCGGGATCGAACCCGGTTCTCTGGCGCTGCAAGGCAGCAACTCTACCGCTGCGCCACCCTTTACAGTACATAATGTTTTCAACATTCGAGCCTCCAGGTGTTCTTGCGTGGCACGGGTACGCAGTGTTATTAAATGGAAGTGTAGCAGGGACGTGCAAGGAGGGAATTTCTGAGCATGAGCATTTATAGCTGGACATATTGAAACGTGAAAGGCTTCCACCAGTGGCTGAATTTTCACTCTCTATCATTTTGTTCTGCAGAACAGGAGCTGCATTATTCCTGCCCAGAAGCTGAAAAGCTGCATACAGTGCGGAAACAGGCCCTTCGGCCCAACTCGCCCACACCGGCCAACAATGTCCCAGCTAACCTAGTCCCACTTGCCTGCGCTTGGTCCATAACCCCCTGAAACCTGTCCTATCCATGTACCTGTCCAACTGTTTCTTAAACGTTGGGATAGTCCCAGCCTCCACTACCTCCTCTGGCAGCTTGTTCCACACACCCACCACCCTCTGTTTGAAAAAATTACCCCTCGGATTCCTATTAAATCTTTTCCCCTTCACCTTGAGCCTATGTCCTCGATTCCCCTACTCTGGGTAAGAGACTCTGTGCATCTACCCGATCTATTCCTCTCATGATTTTATACACCTCTATAAGATCACCCCTCATCCTCCTGCGCTCCAAGGAATAGAAACCCAGCCGACTTAACCTCTCCCTGTAGCTCGCACCCTCTGGTCCTGGCAACACCCTCGTAAATCGTTTCCGAACCCTTTCAAGCTTGACAATATCTTTCCTGTAACATGGTGCCCAGAACCGAACACAGTATTCGAAATGCGGTCTCACCATCTTGCTTCCTAGTGTGTAGGAAAGAACTGCAGATGCTGGCTTAAACCGAAGATGGAAACAATGCTTGCATTCTTGTGGTACTTTGCATGTTGCTTATGAAAATGATACTTTGATTGTGACTGTGTGCGAAACGAAAGGGAGGTGTTTGAGGAAGGACTGCAGGAGAGCCAAGCTGTGCATGATTGCTGACCTTAAGTTAATAACTCACTTTGAGGCAATCTCCAACTTGAATTCTTTGTGCTACAGTACAATTTCCATTAGTTTCTGTAGATATGTAGTTTTATGTAGTTCTATGCAATTTTATAAGTTCACTAGACCAAGTGGACCCGTTGGGCCCAAACCTCTCCTGCATTGATGCAGCACCCTCTCCTCCCTCCTCCCTCCTCCCTCCCTTCCCCCTCTCTTCCCCTCCCCACCCCCTTTCCCCTTCCCCCTCCCCAACCCCCTTTCTCCTCCCCCCCACTCCATCCCCCTTTCCCCCCCCCCCACTCCATCCCCCTCAACCCCCCGTCTCCTCCCCCCTCCCTCCACCTCCTTCCCTCCCACCCTCCCTCTTCCCTCCCTAGCAGATAGATTTAAACTTTAAAATGTGAATAACTTTTAAAATATAACACCGATTTCAATGAAACTTCTTCCTTTGGCACCAAAGGGACGACGTTGAGTAAGGTGGGCCTAAAATTGTCACGCTATCGTGTACCGTTTTGGCTGTAGTTCAGGAACAAACAAACAAACAAACAAACAAACAAACAAACAAACGAGAGTTGTAGTATATAGATAAGTGATAGGAGCAGAATTAGGCCATTCGGCCCATCAAGTCTACACTGCCATTCATTCATGGTTGATCTATCTCTCCCTCCTAACCCCATTCTCCTGCCTTCTCCCCATAACCCTTGACACCTGTACCAATATGATACGATATGATATAACTTTGTGTCTCCTTCCTACATATGCTTCATTAGTATGGTGTCAGGGGTTATGGGTATCAGGGGTTATGGGGAGAAGGCGCGAGAGGGGTTGAGAGGTAGAGGGGTTGATTGAATGGTGGAGTAGACTTACTGAATAGTGAAAGATAAAGAAGATGTTTCCACCAGTGGGAGAGTCTAGGACCAGAGGGCATAGCCCCAGATTAAAATGACGTACCTTTAGAAAGGAGATGAGGATAGATGAGAATGGATGTTTTTCAAGCGGAGCTTGATAGATTCTTGATTAGGACGAGCGTCAAGGATTATGTGGAGAAGGCAGGAGAATGTGGTTGGGAGGGAGAGATAGATCAACTATGATTGAATGGCGGAGTAGACTTGATAGGTCGAATGACCTAATTCTCCTCCTATCACTTATGAAAAAACTGTATTTATCCCAGGAGGGAAGTTGGTCAGCCAACAGTCATAAAACATCACAAAAATACATGAAAATGTAATTAAAGTTATGAGTGGAAAGTCCATGATTGGAGAGGTGCAAAGATTGGGGGGGAGGGGGGGAAGGGGACTCAGTTTCAGTCTGCCCCATGACAGAAGGGGGAGGAGTTGTACAGTTTGACAGCCACAGGGAAGAAGGATCTCCTGTGGCGTTCTGTGCTGCATCTCGGTGGAACCAGTCTTGCTGAAGGTGCTCCTCAGGGTTGACCAGTGTGTCATGGAGGGGGTGAGCTGTGTTGTCCAGGACGCTCTGCAGTTTGAGGAGCATCCTCCCCTCCAAGACCACCTCCCGTGACTTCAACTCTGCCCCCAGGATGGAATCCATTGACCAGGCCGCCACAGCCTTCTGTGGCATTGAATTCTACAGATTCACCACCCTCTGACTAAAGAAATTCCTCCTCACCTCATACGGTCATAAGGGATAGGAGTAGAATTGGGCCATTCTGCCCATCAAGTCTACTCCGCCATTCAATCATGGCCGATCTATCTCTCCCTCCAAACCCCAAATCTCCTGCTTTCTCCCCAGGAACGTCCTTTAATTCTGAGGCTATGACCACTGCTCCTAGACTCTCAATAGACAATAGACAATAGGTCTAGGAGTAGGCCATTCGGCCCTTCGAGCCAGTACCACCATTCAATGTGATCATGGCTGATCATTCTCAATCAGTACCCTGTTCCTGCCTTCTCCCCATACCCCCTGACTCCGCTATCCTTAAGAGCTCTATCTAGCTCTCTCTTGAATGCATTCAGAGAATTGGCCTCCACTGCCTTCTGAGGCAGAGAATTCCACTGATTTGCAACTCTCTGACTAAAAAGGTTTTTCCTCATCTCCGTTCTAAACGGCCTACCCCTTATTCTTAAACTGTGGCCCCTGGTTCTGGACTCCCTCAACATTGGGAACATGTTTCCTGCCTCTAACGTGTCCAACCCCTTAATAATCTTATGTTTCGATAAGATCCCCTCTCATCCTTCTAAATTCCAGTGTATACAAGCCTAGTCGCTCCAGTCTTTCAACATACGACAGTCCCGCCATTCCGGGAATTAACCTAGTAAACCTACGCTGCACGCCCTCAATAGCAAGAATATCCTTCCTCAAATTTGGAGACCAAAACTGCACACAGTACTCCAGGTGCGGTCTCACTAGGGCCCTGTACAACTGCAGAAGGACCTCTTTGCTCCTATACTCAACTCCTCTTGTTATGAAGGCCAACATTCCGTTGGCTTTCTTCACTGCCTGCTGTACCTGCATGCTTCCTTTCAGTGACTGATGCACTAGGACACCCAGATCTCGTTGTACGCCCCCTTTTCCTAACTTGACACCATTCAGATAATAATCTGCCTTCCTATTCTTACCACCAAAGTGGATAACCTCTCCCTCCACTGGAAACACCCTCTCCACATCCACTCTATCCGGGCCTTTCACTCCCGTTCTGATTCCCCTAGGTGCTGGTGTTCGACTTTGGCAGTGAGGTGTACGTGTGGCACGGGAAGGAAGTCACCCTGGCTCAACGGAAAGTGGCATTCCAGCTGGCAAAGCATTTGTGGAACGGGACCTTTGACTACACAAACTGTGACATCAACCCTCTGGATCCTGGCGAATGTAATCCTCTGATACCAAGGTACCTTCCTCTTTTTTGATTCGTGGACCAAACAGCTAACAATGGCCTGTCTCCGTTCTCATCGATACTTTTTCTGCATATCTTTCATTCGTTTGTTCTCCATCTCTCTACATCGCCGTCTATATCTCCCGCTTCCCTCTCCCCTGACACTCAGTCTGAAGAAGGATCTCGACCCAAAACGTCACCCATTCCTTCTATCCAGAGATGCTGACTGACCCGCTGAGTTACTCCAGCTTTTTGTGTCTATCCATGTTTGTCAATAGACAATAGGTGCAGGAGGAGGCCATTCGGCCCTTCGAGCCAGCACCGCCATTCAATGTGATCATGGCTGATCATTCTCAATCAGTACCCCGTTCCTGCCTTCTCCCCATACCCCCTGACTCCGCTATCCTTAAGAGCTCTATCGAGCTCTCTCTTGAATGCATTCAGAGAATTGGCCTCCACTGCCTTCTGAGGCAGAGAATTTACAACTCTCTGACTGAAAAAGTTTTTCCTCATCTCAGTTCTAAATGTCCTACCCCTTATTCTTAAACTGTGGCCCCTTGTTCTGGACTCCCCCAACATTGGGAACATGTTTCCTGCCTCTAACGTGTCCAACCCCTTAATAATCTTATACGTTTCGATAAGATCTCCTCTCATCCTTCTAAATTCCAGTGTATACAAGCCTAGTCGCTCCAGTCTTTCAACATATGACAGTCCCGCCATTCCGGGAATTAACCTAGTAAACCTACGCTGCATACCCTCAATAGCAAGAATATCCTTCCTCAAATTTGGAGACCAAAACTACACACAGTACTCCAGGTGCGGTCTCACTAGGGCCCTGTATAACTGCAGAAGGGCCTCTTTGCTCCTATACTCAACTCCTCTTGTTATGAAGGCCAACATTCCATTGGCTTTCTTCACTGCCTGCTGTACCTGCATGCTTCCTTTCAGTGACTGATGCACTAGGACACCCAGATCTCGTTGTACGTCCCCTTTTCTTAACTTGACACCATTCAGATAATACTCTCTCCCAAACATTATGAAGGGCACTGTAATTTAATAAGCTTTAATGCAGTAACTAATAAATGACAAGTTATATCTCCCAGTTGACATTTAATAGGGAAATACGGAACTTGGAGAAGCTAAAGTAAATCTATTCCATTGAATGTGCCAATCTTTTGATTTCCAACTTACCAGTTACCTTTCTCGAACTGTAATTAAAAGTGAAGAGTTATTTATTTCAATGATTAAATAATAATAAATCTTACAGCACCTTTTCGCAATAACTCTTCAAATGCAGAATTCTACAAGAGCTTTTTAAAATATGGCCTTAATTTTAAGAGGTGGGAGTTAAATCTGCCTTTATTGAATGCACAGTGTAAGAAGCAAAGATACTAGAGGAGCAAGATAGACCACTCGACTCTAAAACCATAGTATGTCACGGCGCCATTTTAGTGGGCAGAAACTTGCAGAAACATTTAAAAAGAAAAATAACAAAAATCTGTGAGTTGATAGATGAGATGTATTCTGCATTTTTATGAAATCATCACACACACTGTTGCCCCAAAACACTGATTACACTACGAGAGGCATAGCGAACGGCGGGTTTTGCTTACTAAAATGGCGGACGTTCCACTCCTTTGCGTACTACACTTCAGTACAGGCGATTTCAACGTAGTGGTCCATCTTGCTCCTCTAGTATCTTTGGTAAGAAGGAACTGCAGATGCTGGTTTACACCCTAGGTAGACACAAAATGCTGGAGTAACTCAGCGGGACAGGCAGCATCTCTGGAGAGAAGGAATGGGTGACTCTTCTCGAAACGTCACCCGTTCCTTCTCTCCCGAGATGCTGCCTGTCCCGTTGAGTTACTCCTGCATTTTGTGTCTATCGTTCTTATTGAATGTACAGTCCAGCCTATCTGGCTCACAATTTGGTCTGACACTTAGCGAGCAATGGCACACAGCAAGAATATACATCCCACAGCTCCGCTCTTGCTCCCCCTCCCCCCATTCGTAACAAGGACAGAATCCCCCTCGTTCTCACCTTCCACCCCACCAGCCAGCGGATCCAACAAATCATCCGCCAACATTTCCGTCACCTACAACGGGACCCCACCATCTTCCCATCTCCTCCCCTCTCTACGTTCCGCAGAGACCGTTCCCTCCGTAACTCCCTGGTCCACTCATCCCTTCCTACCCAAACCACCCCATCCCCGGGCACTTTCCCCTGCAACCGCAGAAGATGTGACACCTGTCCCTTTACCTCCCCCCTCAACTCCATCCAAGGACCCAAACAGTCTTTCCAGGTGAGACAGAGGTTCACCTGCACCTCCTCCAACCTCATCTATTGCATCCGCTGCTCTAGATGTCAGCTTCTTTACATCGGCGAAACCAAACGCAGGCTCGGGGATCGCTTCGCTCAACACCTGCGCTCGGTCCGCGTTAACCAATCTGATCTCCTAGTGGCTGAGCACTTCCACTCCCCCTCCCATTCCCAGTCTGACCTTTCTGTCATGGGCCTCCTCCAGTGCCATAGTGAGGCCCACCGGAAATTGGAGGAACAGCACCTCATATTTCGCTTGGGCAGCTTGCAGCCCAGTGGTATGAACATTGACTTCTCCAACTTTAGATAGTTCCTCTGTCCCTCTCTTCCCCTCCCCCTTCCCAGATCTCCCCCTATCTTCCTGTCTCCACCTATATCCTTCCTTTGTCTCGCCCCCCTGACATCAGTCTGAAGAAGGGTCTCGACCCGAAACGTCACCCATTCCTTCTCTCCTGAGATGCTGCCTGACCTGCTGAGTTACTCCAGCATTTTGTGAATATATCCTAACTAAAGTACTTTCACATGTGATTTTGGGCAGCTATATTTTCCGGCAGTTAATTTTGGGCCCCACCACCTGCTGATGAAAACCATCTTCCTCGGCCTCTAACCCCTGTCCTACCAATCCGTTTATATCTCAGTCTGAAGAAGGGTCTCAACCCCAAACGTCACCCATTCCTTCTATTCAGAGATGCTGCCTGTCCCGCTGAGTTACCTCAGCATTTGTGTCTATCTTCATTGTAAACCAGCATCTGCAGTTCCTTCCTACACAATTTAAATCTGTGGCACTCGTTGTTAATCTCTCTGCTGAAGGAGCAACTTCTCCATTGTACCCAAGCCTCTTGTACATTTTTACTTTTTAATAAAATCCTCCCCAAAACTGCCTTTGTTTCTGAGGTATAATTCAGGCCGTCCACACTTTCCTTGTGTAGCATAGAACGATGCAGCTGAGAAACTGGCCCTTCGGCCCACAATGTTTGTGCCAAATATGATGCCAATTTAAACCGATCTCATCTGCCTGCACATGATCCATATCCCTCTAATCCCTGTACTTCCATGTGCCTATGCGGAAGCATCTTAAATGCCACTATCGTAATCTGCCTCCACCACCACCACCCCTGGCAGTGTGTTCTAGGTCCCCCGCCACTCTCTGCGTAGGAAAACCTTTCCCCTGCAAATCTCCCTTAAACTTCCCCCCTCTCACCTTATAGCTGTGCCCCCCTGGTGTTGGACATTCCCACCCTGGGGGAACATTTCCACTCTGTCTGTCTACCCAATCTATGCCCCTCATAATTTTATATACAGATGCCCCTCGACTTGCGATGCTTCGACTTGCGATGTCTCGACTTTACGAAGGTGCAAAAGCGACACCCATTCAGTAGAAACCGTACTCTGAATTTTGATCTTTTCCCGGTCTAGCGATATGCGTTTTCGACTCACGATATTTTCGATTTACGATGAGCCGATCGCAACGTAACCCCATCGTAAGTCCAGGAGCACCTGTACTTCTATCAAGTCTTTGCTCAGACTCGATAGACTGTGCCTTTCCTCTACTTCCATCGACAGTGCTCCAGAAGATTTAGCAATGACAGAATCCATTATATCATCGCAGGATGCCAACGGCCTAGCAGAGGCTATTTGACACTATGAGCAATGTGCCCGTATCGAAACTAACCAGCTGTTTTATTTCTTCCGAGCACAGGAAAGGTCAAGGCCGTCCTGATTGGGCTATTTTTGGCAGGTTGACCGAACACAATGAAACGATTTTGTTCAAGGAAAAATTCCTGGACTGGCTTGACTCAAAGAAGCTCTCGCCAAAAGCTGCCATTGAAGATGAACAGAAGGTAACACTCTTACATAGAAACATAGAAAATAGGTGCAGGAGTAGGCCATTCGGCCCTTCGAGCCTGCACCGCCATTCAATGTGATCATGGCTGATCATCCAACTCAGTATCCCGTACCTGCCTTCTCTCCATACCCCCTGATCCCTTTAGCCACAAGGGCACATCTAACTCCCTCTTAAATATAGCCAATGAACTGGCCTCAACTACCTTCTGTGGCAGAGAATTCCACAGATTCACCACTCTCTGTGTGGAAAAAAACTTTTTCATCTCGGTCCTAAAAGACTTCCCCCTTATCCTTAAACTGTGACCCCTTGTTCTGGACTTCCCCAACATCGGGAACAATCTTCCTGCATCTAGCCTGTCCAACCCCTTCCATGGCCTTGTTAGCGAAGCAATAAAGTGACCCCTTTTTGAAAAGATCAAGGGGTCGCAGACGTGGGTAAATTCTGGCACATCGGCAATAATCAATCACATGACCACAGCTTTACCACATGACCACAGTTTTAAGAGCCAGGAAGTTTTTACAGTTTACAGAAATTCTATCGCCTCACCGATTCATCGTTTTCCATAAAGCTTTTCACTTGAGTGCTCTGATCAGGTACTATTTCAGGCTTTTTCCAATATGGCAGTAATACTTCTCTGCACAGCGCCAACTGAGGCACATAACTGCTCTAATTGCACATCTGCCTTTCAGTTAATTTCTTAGCTCTTTATTCACAAAATGCTGGAGTAACTCAGCGGGTCAGGCAGCATCTCGGGAGAGAAGGAATGGGTGATGTTTCGGGTCGAGACCCTTCTTCAGTCTGAAGAAGGGTCTCGACCCGAAACATCACCCATTCCTTCTCTCCCGAGATGCTGCTTGACCCGCTGAGTTGCTCCAGCATTTTGTGAATAAAAACCTTCGATTTGTACCAGCATCTGTAGTTATCTTCTTATAATTTCTTAGCTCTGCTGCATGTCCCTTGGGCCTTGACAGGCTTGACCAATATGTTTTTCTCGTTATAATTCTTGATAGGAATGTAAGGTTATCCTCGTGTTGCCACAAGTCGTTGGCACTGGTAGGCTAAAAAATATGGAGATTGCGCAATGTGGAAAAAGACCCTCTGGCCCATGGAAACAGAGAAAATAGGTGCAGGAGTAGGCCATTCGGCCCTTCGAGTCAGCACCGCCATTCAGTATGATCATGGCTGATCATCCACAATCAGTACCCCGTTCCGTTTTTTTTCCCCATATCCCCTGATTCCCTGAGCCCTTAAAAGCCTCAAAGTTTACGCCATCCATCCATCCATCAGCCATTTACACAAATTCTACGCTAATCCCATTTTATTCTCTCCGTATTCCCATCAAATCCCCGCATATTTTACCTCACAATAGACAAAAAACAATAGGTGCAGGAGGAGGCCATTCGGCCCTTCGAGCCAGCACCGCCATTCACCGTGATCATGGCTGATCGTCCACAATCACTACCCCGTTCCTGCCCTCTCCCTATACCCCCTGACTCCGCTATCATTAAGAGCTCTATCTAACTCTCTCTTGAAAGTATCCGAGGAATTGACCTCCACTGCCTTCTGAGGCAGAGTTCCACAGCTTCACAACTCTCTGAGTGAAAATGTTTTTCCTCATCTCCGTTCTAAATGGCCTACCCCTTATTCTTAAACTGTGGCCCCTGGTTCGGGATTCCCCCAACATCAGGAACATGTTTCCTGCCTCTAACGTGTCCAACCCCTTAATAATCTTATATGTTTCAATAAGATCCCCTCTCATCCTTCAAAATTCCAGTGTATACAAGCCTAGATGCTCCAGTCTTTCAACATATGACAGTCCCGCCATTCCGGGAATTAACCTAGTGAACCTACTCTGCACTCCCTCAATAGCAAGAATGTCCTTCCTCAAATTTGGAGACCAAAACTGCACATGAAACACGAAGTTAAAGAGACGAATGGAAAGGCTTGGGGGATGTGCAAAGATTGGGGGAGCGGGGGGGGGGGGGGGGGAAGGGTAGTCAGTCTCAGTCTACCCCACGACAGAAGGGGGAGGAGTTGTACAGTTTGATAGCCACAGGGAAGAAGGATCTCCTGTGGCGTTCTGTGCTGCATCTCGGTGGAACCAGTCTGTTGCTGAAGGTGCTCCTCAGGTTGACCAGTGTGTCGTGGAGGGGGTGAGCTGTATTGTCCAGGATGCTCCGCAGTTTGAGGAGCATCCTCCCCTCCAAGACCACCTCCCGTGAATCCAACTCCGCCCCCAGGATGGAGCCAGCCTTGCTGATGACGTTTGTTAATCCTTCGATTCAGAGCACCCCATCTCAGCAAATGGTCCCCGTTTGAACTTGCTAATCAGCTTTCAGATTTGAAGTTAAAAAAACGTTATTGAAGGTTGAATATTTTAACGGAAACGAAAGAAGTCAGAAAATTATAAATAATGTGCGGGCAGGAAATCTAGGATATATACTGATGGGTGTGACTGAAGATAGACACAAAATGCTGGAGTAACTCAGCGGGACAGGCAGCATCTTTGGAGAGAAGGAATGGCCGACGTTTTTCGGGTCAAGACCCTTCTTCGGACTGGCAAGTCGGGCAAGCTGAGGAATTTGTTTCTCCATGTTTTGAGATAGAGAAAGAAGATGAGGCGGCACAATGATTTTGTTTGGTGGGGGTGTCAGATGTGGAAAAAAACCCAAAGAAGACAACAAACAAAAACAAAGGGTGTCGCAGCGGCAGAGTTGCTGCTTCACAGCGAATGCAGCGCCGGAGACCCGGGTTCGATCCCGACTACGGGCGCCGTCTGTACGGAGTTTTTGTACGTTCTCCCCGTGACCAGCGTGGGTTTTCTCCGAGATCTTCGGTTTCCTCCCACACTCCAAAGACGTACAGGTTTGTAGGTGAATTGGCTTGGTAAATGTTTTTTTTTAAATCGTCCCTCGTGGGTATAGGATAGTGTTAATGTGCGGGGATCGCTGGTCGGCGCGGACCCGGCGGGCCGAAGGGCCTGTTTCCGCGCTCTATCTCTAAACTAAAAGACACCACAAGCCCGTTGATCAAGAATGAAAATAATTATCTGTGATCATTTTTTTCCGTTAACTTCCTAATCATTTGAAGATTTTACTGGTGTAAACTATGGACCTGTTAATGAAATGAATTCAAACTTTTAATATTGATCAAGGTGACGTTAGAATCCTATGCACAGGATTGTTCAGGTTGTATTATATATGTACGAGCCTTTATCAGGTTTTTCTGCATCAATTTACTGTCATAAATCTAAAGTTTTACTTTTGTTTTTAAAACTTGCATCACCGCCAAGGTTTTGAAAATTAGCACTCCATGCCTACAGTTCAATTAGAAAGATGTCAAACCGGTTAAAAAAACAACTCATAATTTCCTTCAAATGCATTTGTGGGTTTTGCTGTGTGTTGGGACTTTGGTGTAAATTCTGTCCGCTCAGTCCGCCTAAAACTACCCGATCTCCCGGTTGCCAAACACTTTAACTCCCCCTCCCATTCCCACACTGACCTTTCTGTCCTGGGCCTCCTCCACTGTCAGAGTGAGACCCAACACAAACTGGAGGAACAGCACCTCATATTTCGCTTGGGTAGCTTACATCCCAGCTGGTATTTATTCACAAAATGCTGGAGTAACTCAGCAGGTCAGGCAGCATCTCAGGAGAGAAGGAATGGGTGACGTTTCGGGTCGAAACCCTTGTTACTCCAGCATTTTGTGAATAAATACCTTCGATTTGTACCAGCATCTGCAGTTATTGTCTTACATCCCAGCTGTATGAATATTGTCTTTTCTAACTTCAAGTAACCCTTGCTTTCCCTCTCTCTCTCTCCATCCCTCCCCTTTCCTAGTTCTCCGACCAGTCTGACTGTCCCCCTGATTACATTTTATCTCTGTATGCTTTGTTGTCACCTTCTCCCGAGCTAACAATGATCTATTCTACCTTTTCCTTGAGCTCCATCCCCTTTGATGTCTCGTTTTCACACCTTACACTTCCTTATCTCTGTGTCCCCTGACTCTCAGTCTGAAGAAGGGTCTCGACCCGAAACGTCACCATTGATTCTAGTCAAAGATGCTGCCCGTCCCGTTGAGTCCAGCATTTTGTGTCTGTCTTCGGTGTAAACCAGCATCTGCAGTTCCTTCCTGCACAAACTGTCTGATTGAGTATTTTGTGATTATTTCCCATCCAGCTTTACTAATTCATCATTAATTCCCCCCGAAAGCTGTCCTTTGAAAGTAATCCATTATTAGTTTCAAAGAAAACTACAATTAAGAGCTCATAATTAGCAAATACCATCTCTTTCTGGTTCAGTTAGTTGCTCATGTACAAAATGAACAAAATAAAGCAGTAAGAAAATGAAGTAGTAATTTGTTAACCAACAAAAATGATACCAATCATTATTTCATTTAAATACTGTGACAATTGAGATAGGAACTTCTTATGCTTCCGAAATGCAAAAGGAAAGGATTTAGAAGGATGAGAGGGGATCTTATCGAAACGTTTAAGATTATTAAGGGGTTGGACACGTTAGAGGCAGGAAACATGTTCCCAATGTTGGGGGAGTCCAGAACCAGGGGCCACAGTTTAAGAATAAGGGGTAGACCATTTAGAACAGAGATGAGGAAAAACTTTTTCACTCAGAGAGTTGTGAATCTGTGGAATTCTCTGCCTCAGAAGGCAGTGGAGGCCAATTCTCTGAATGCATTCAAGAGAGTGCTAAATAGAGCTCTTAAGGATAGCGGAGTCAGGTGGTATGGGGAGAAGGCAGGAACGGGGTACTGATTGAGAATGATCAGCCATGATCACATTGAATGGCGGTGTTGGCTCGAAGGGCCGAATGGCCTCCTCCTGCACCTGTTGTCTATTGTCTAAATTCCTCCGTTTTTGATACGATAGCAGAGCAGTGTTTTATTATCCTTTAAAGCTCAAATTGACTCGAGCTGAAATGCAATCGGCGTCTAACTTTCACTCTCTCCCTGTGTAGCTGGAGCATGGGATTGACCTAAAGCCATACGATGTGACCCTGATGATACCTCTGTCGCCAGCCCCAGTTGGAACAGCGCTGGATGGGCTGAACATTGGCCGTGGCCATGGCGTTGTCGAGGGAGAGGATGGAAGGCAGTTTGAGATCACTAATCTCTCGGTTGACGTGTGGCACATACTTGAATTTGACTACAGCAGATTGCCGAAGCAGAGCATTGGACAGTTTCACGAAGGGGACACATATGTGGTCAAATCAAAGTACCTGGTGAGCACCACAGGTTAGTGCTGGTCGTACAAAGTTAAAGTAAAGTTTGCATAAAGATTAAGGTCATGTTGTGAACATGAACTATACAGAATTCAATCAATTAGTCTCAGTGGAATAAGAATTAAAAACTTCTCTAATTATACAGTGACACAGTGTGGAAACTTCGACCCAACTTGCCCACACCGGCCAACATGTCCCAGCTATACTAGTCCCACCTGCCCACGTTTGGTCCATATCTCTCCAAACCTGTCCTATCCATGTACCCGTCCAACTGCTTCTTAAACGTTGGGATAGTCCCTGCCTCAACTACCTCCTCTGGCAGCTTGTTCCATACACCCACCACCCTTTGTGTGAAAAAGTTACCCCTCAGGTTCCTATTGAATCTTAGTAGGAAACATATAAGATTATTAAGAGGTTGGACACGTTAGAGGCAGGAAACATGTTCCCAATGTTGGGGGAGTCCAGAACCAGGGGCCACAGTTCAAGAATAAGGGGTAGGCCATTTAGAACTGAGATGAGGAAAAACCTTTTCAGTCAGAGAGTTGTGAATCTGTGGAATTCTCTGCCTCAGAAGGCAGTGGAGGCCAATTCTCTGAATGCATTCAAGAGAGAGCTAGATAGAGCTCTTAAGGATAGCGGAGTCAGGGGGTATGGGGAGAAGGCAGGAACGGGGTACTGATTGAGAATGATCAGCCATGATCACATTGAATGGCGATGCTGGCTCGAAGGGCCAAATGTCCTCCTCCTGCACCTAGTGTCTATTGAAAAAAAAACTGCAGTTGCTGGTTTAAATCGAAAGTAGGCACAAAATGCTGGAGTAGACTCTCCCACCAGTGGAAACATCCTTTCAACATCCACTCTATCTTTGTCTTTCACTCTGCGGGACAGGCAGCATCTCTGGAGAAAAGGAATAGGAAAACGTTTCAGATGAAGAAGGGTCTCGACCCGAAACGTCACCCATTCCTTCTCTCCTGAGATGCTGCCTGACCTGCTGAGTTACTCCAGCATTTTGTGAATAAATACCTTCGATTTGTACCAGCATCTGCAGTTATTTTCTTATAATATATGTCTTGGAGTTTTGCTTCCAAATATGCATGTGCGCACACTGGTGCCTTCTGCATCCCACAGCTTTGGTGGCTGAGGTTGGAATGACTCCCATTCTGAAGTAGAAGCAACGTTGGTTAAATAGTAGAAGCAAAGAACTGCAGCGCAAACTGTTGTCAGTTGTCAGTGCGAAGGTCATCAGTACCTTCATGACGAGGGAGGAGTGAACATCCTTGCTTGGGGAGGGTCACGGGGCTTGCTCTGACGTCTTGTGCTTGTATCGGGCAAGACGCCAATAAGATCAACAAACGTCATCAGGAAGGCTGGCTCCGTCCTGGGGGCGGACTTGGATTCACGGGAGGTGGTCTTGGAGGGGAGGATGCTCCTCAAACTGCGGAGCATCCTGGATAATACAGCTCACCCCCTCCCCCTGACACACTGGTCAACCTGAGGAGCACCTTCAGCAACAGACTGGTTCCACCACGATGCAGCACAGAACGCCACAGGAGATCCTTCTTCCCTGTGGTTATCAAACGGTACAACTCCTCCCCCTTCTGTCGTTGGGTAGACTGACTCCCTCCCCACCCTCCTCCTCCTCCCCCCCCAATCTTTGCATGACCCCACTCGTCACTTTAGTTTCATGTTTCATGGATTCTGTGTTTTATGACCGTTGGCAGATCAATTTCCCTCCTGGGATAAATAAAGTTCCGTCGTATCGTATTGTAAAACGTTGATCGTGAAAAGATCATGTTTACTAAATTTCTCTGGAGAAGAACTCCATTGGAGTTGGCCTTTGCTATTCCCTCGGCATTCGTATCTTGCCAGAGGGTTGCGTCTTTTCCATTCCTGGCAATCGGGTTGCCCCAGGAGAGTCGGGTTGGGAAGCGGCCAGGATTTTTCAAGACTGCAGTAATGGGGCCCATGTGGAAACACCCTTGGCTTCCAGAGTTGATGTGTGTGAGGGCTGATGACAGTGGCGTGCTGTAACAATAGACAATAGGTGCAGGAGGAGGCCATTCGGCCCTTCGAGCCAGCACCGCCATTCAATGTGATCATGGCTGATCATTCTCAATCAGTGCCCCGTTCCTGCCTTCTCCCCAAACCCCCTGACTCCGCTACCCTGAAGAGCTCTATCTAGCTCTCTCTTGAATGCATTCAGAGACTTGGCCTCCACTGCCCTCTGAGGCAGAGAAGTCCACACATTCCCATGTTAGAGGGGGCCAACTCATGAGGCGCACTCACTCACCCCCGCGGAACGAGGCAACGTGCCAGACTAACCAATTCTTGACAGCGAAACCCCCCTTAAAGATTAGTCCCGGGCAACTTTGCCCCTCTCTTTCCACCCTGCCTGTGCCCTCCATCCCCCTTCCTTCCCCCTCTACCCCTCACCCTCAAATCATCAATAGTCAATAGTCGTTTATTTGTCACATACACATAAATGTGCAGTGAAATGAGAAATTACCCGCAGTTCAACAATAAGACCAATAGGAATAATCAATAAAAATGCAATAACACATACAATCATAAACTAACACCAAACAAAAGAAACATCCATTACAGTGAGTCTCCTCCAGTCCCCTCCTCACTGTGATGGAAGGCCACAATGTCTTTTCTCTTCCCCTGCCGTCTTCTCCCGCGGTCAGGCTGTTGGAGTTGCCACATCGGGGCTGTCGGGGCTCCCGACATTCAAGCCCCCACCGGGCAGAGAAAATCCCGCAGCCTATTTCAGGCCGCGCCGGACGGTGAAAGGTCCGCAGCGGGCCGACCCAAGCCTCGCGATTCGGGGCAGGCGAAGACGCTGCCGCTGCCGGAGCTCCCGATGTCGGCCCCCACCCAGAGGCCTGCGGGCTTCCGACGTCCACGCGGCCCACGCCGGAGCCTCCGGAGACGAGTCGCAGCCGTTCCCGCAGCATCCGCAGGCAGCCAGCGCCGCAGGTGGTGAGTCCGGGCCGTGGGCTCTGCGAACCAGAGCCCCAGGTGGTCCGAGGTGCATGGCCGGTGGTAGGCCGCAACAGGAACGGAGACACGACACAGAACAAAGGTCGCGTCTCCGTTCGGGAGAGAGAATGTTACAGTTCCCGTTCCCTCCCACCCCCCCCCCCCCCCCCCCACATAACATACAAACACTACACCATATTAAAACTACAATTCAGACAAAAACAACAAAAAACACAAAAGACAAACGGACTGCAGGCAAGCCGCAGCTGCGAGGGCAGCGCTGGCTCCTCCCATTATCTCCATGTTCTTCCTCGTGCCAGCCCTCAGGATAAACCCTGTGCTCCCATCACCCGATAGCATTGCAGTACCTATGGGCCTTGTTACTATGCAGACTACTGCAACTCCCTGTACACTGGGATCAGCCAATCATCCCTGTCCCGCCTGCAATTGGTCCAAAACGCCGCAGCGAGACTCCTGACGGGTACCCGTAAAAGGGACCACATCACCCCGATTCTGGCCTCTCTCCACTGGCTCCCAGTACAGTACAGAATCAACTTCAAGCTCCTCCTTTTCACATACAAAGCCCTAAATGAGCTCCCCCCCCCCCCATATCAAAAATCTTCTAACCCACCACTCTATCTCCAGGTCCCTCAGGTCGGCCGACTTGGGGCTACTGACTATCTCGCGGTCTAGGCTTAAGCTCAGGGGTGACCGCGCTTTTGCGGTTGCAGCTCCTAGACTGTGGAACAGCATCCCTCTCCCCATCAGAACTGCCCCCTCCATCGACTCCTTTGAGTCCAGGCTCAAAACCTATTTCTACTCCCTAGCGTTTGAGGCCCTCTGAGGGGGCGCTGTGAACTGTTTATGTATGTGCTGTTATGTTTGTGTGCCATTGTATGTTCGTTTCTTAGTACCTGAACTGATGTACAGCACTTTGGTCAACGTGGGTTGTTTTTAAATGCGCTGTACAAATAAAATTGACTTGACTTGACTTGTTGGCATTGTTGAGGTCTGTGGGAGAGAAGAGCATTCCAACGGAAAGAAGACAGCTTGTTGGTGTGAAGGGTCGTGCTCTCCCTCTCAACTCTCTTCTACTTTACCCCCCCCCCCTCCTCTTCCTTTAGCTCTCAGTCACTCGGCTCCTTTGATTTAGCTTAGAGAAAGCAGTGTGGAAACAGACCATTCGGCCCACACGCTGGCTGGATAGCATGCAACAAAACTCTTTCACTGTACCTCGGCACACGTGACAACAAACTCAACTGAAACTAAACTTACCAAGTCCGCGCCGACCTGTGACCCCCCCTCCCCCTCCGGCACTAACACTATCCTACGCACGCTAGGGACAATTTACAATTCTACTAAGCCAATTAACCTACAAACTTGCGCGTCTTTGGAGTGCGGGAGGAAACGTGGAGCTTCCGGAGAAAACCCACGTGGGTCACGGGGAGAACGTGCAAACTCCGCACAGTCAGGCACCCGTCGTCAGGATCGGACGCGTGTCTCTGGCGGTGTAAGACCGCAACTCTATCGCTGCGCCACCGCGCCAATCTCTGTACCATCCTCTCCATTTTCCAGGTGGAGGCTATTTAGCATGCAGCCAAGCCCAGCCCAGGAAACCCTGGCCCTTCTGAGTGTAGGGCCAATGCCGGTCCATATACCAATGAGTTTCTATATCTAGTGGTGATACTTCTCCTAGTCTCAATAGACAATAGGTGCAGGAGGAGGCCACTCGGCCCTTTGAGCCAGCACCGCCATTCAATGTGATCATGGCTGATCATTCTCAATCAGTGCCCCGTTCCTGCCTTCTCCCCATACCCCCTGACTCCGCTGTCCTTAAGAGTATCTTAGCTCTCTCTTGAATGCATTCAGAGAATTGGCCTCCACTGCCTTCTGAGGCAGAGAATTCCACAGATTCACAACTCTCTGACTGAAAAAGTTTTTCCTCCCATCCAGTATTACAGTATCCAAGCTCCAATCTGCATTGGGAAGCACAACACTTCTCTTCCTCCCTGCGCATTTCCTTTGCAACAGCTTAAAAGGGCTGCTTGAGATCAGAACAGCAGAAATATGACTTTGAGTGATTGACTGCGTTCCTATTCCATAAGCACCCTTGGGTTAAAATCCAACACACTCGTTCAAACAGGATTTTACTTGTGCTGAGTCCATTTTGGGATCTGTGGGTGTGAGTGGAATGTGAAGACACACTGGTGGTGCTTCAGTGAATCACTTGTCCTGGATCATCCGTGTGAAATTAGGTCCTCTGATTTCAAAGCACAAGTTGGAATCTTTGCTGTGTATTTCAAGTTGATTCAGTTTTTAGTTCAGTTTAGAGATACAGCGCGGAAACAGGCCCTTCGGCCCACCGAGTCCGCACCGACCAGCGATCCCCGCACATTAACACTGCCCTACGCACACTAGGGTAGTGCCGACCCTACACACACTAGGGTCATTTACATTTATACCAAGCCAATTAACCCTACAAACTTGTACGTCTTTGGAGTGTGGTAGGAAACCGGAGCTCGCAGAGAAAACCCACGCAGGTCACGGGGAGAAGGTGCAAACGCCGTACAGACCGTACCTGTAGTCAGGATTCAACCTGGTTCTCTGGCGCTGTGCCTCTTGTGCCTCCTGCATAGTTTGCAACATTTCGATGGGTCAAGCAGGGCTGCACGGTGGCGCAGCGGCAGAGTTGCTGCCTTACAGCGCTTGCAGTGCCGGAGTCCCAGGTTCGATCCCGACTACGGGCGCCGTCTGTACGGCGTCTGTTCGTTCTCCCCGTGACCTGCGTGGGTTTTCTCCGAGATCTCCGGTTTCCTCCCACACTCCAAAGACTTACAGGTTTGTAGGGTTAATTGGCTTGGTATAAGTGTAAATCACCCTAGTGTGTGTAGGGTAGGCACTACCCTAGTGTGCGTAGGGTAGTGTTAATGTGTGGGGGATCGCTGGTCGGTGCGGACTCGGTGGGCCGAAAGGCCTATTTCCGTACTGTATCGCTAAACTAAAGTAAAAACTAAATCAACTAGAAATACACAGCAAAGATTCCAACTTGTGCTTTCGTGCTGTTGATAGTCAGAGGACCTAATTTCACAAGGATGGTCCAAGCGCTCTCCCCGTGACCTGCGTGCGTTTTCTCCGAGATCTCCGGTTTCCTCCCACACTCCAAAGACGTTCGGGTTTGTAGGTTAATTGGCTTGGTGTATGTGTAAACTGTCCCATGCGTGTGCAGGATGGTGTTAGTGTGCGGTGATCGCTGCTGGTCTGCTCGGACTCGGTAGGCCGAAGCTGCCTGTTTCCGTGCTGTATCTCTAAAACTAACAAAGTGGTCAAAAACCTGCTAGCCTGCAGAAAATCCTTTGGTTCTGTGTTGAAGTGTAAATTCTTTTTGTTTCTTTATCTAGTTGGCAAAAGGCAGAAATCTGAGCTGGTTCGAAACACTGCAGTCGGGAAGGAGAAATGTGCGTACTACTTCTGGCAAGGCCGCCACTCCACCGTCAATGAGAAAGGGACTTCTGCACTGATGACCGTGGAGCTCGATGAAGAACGGGGAGCACAGGCAAGTCCACACCTGTTCTGTCAGGTTAGAAGGATGAGAGGGGATCTTATTGAAACATATAAGATTATTAAGGGGTTGGACACATTAGAGGCAGGAAACATGTTCCCAATGTTGGGGGAGTCCAGAACCAGGGGCCACAGTTTAAGAATAAGGGGTAGGCCATTTAGAACGGAGATGAGGAAAAACTTCTTCACTCAGAGAGTTGTGAATCTGTGGAATTCTCTGCCTCAGAAGGCAGTGGAGGCCAATTCTCTGGATGCTTTCAAGAGAGAGTTGGATAGAGCTCTTAATGATAGCGGAGTCAGGGGGTATGGGGAGAAGGCAGGAACGGGGGTACTGATTGAGAATGATCAGCCATGATCACGTTGAATGGCGGTGCTGGCTCGAAGGGCCAAATGGCCTCCTCCTGCACGTATTGTCTATTGTGTAAGATAGTCAGTGTGTATCAGTGGAGTTGAAAAATCGATTAGCCAATGAAAAAAATAATGGTCTGAAGAAGGGTCTCGACCCGAAACGTCACCCATTCCTTCTCTCCTGAGATGCTGCTTGACCCGCTGAGTTACTCCAGCATTTTGTGAGAAAAAATAATACTGATCACTTTCTTGTGGAAAAATTCAAATGTCGTTAAAATATTGGGATAGCTGAAACTACACCACAGTTTCAAAGGAGGTGAAATTGCCAGTCGTAAACTACCTCAGGAAAAAGAATAACGTATCTTAGCTTCGAGTTGCAGCATGGAAGCGGGTCCTTTGGCCTACCGAGTCCACGCCTACCAGCAATTACCCCTTACACTAGTTCAACCCGACATACGAGGGCCATTTTACAGAAGCCGATTAACTTACGGATCTGCGCGTCTTTGGAATGTGGGAGGAAACCAGAGCACCCGGAGAAAACCCATGCATTCACAGGGAGAACGTGCAAACTCCACACAGAGGTCAGGATCGAACCCGGGTCTCTGGCGCTGCGAGACAGTAACTCTACCGCTGCACCACCGTGCCGCCCCACAGTGCAACATTTGTGCCATGTTTTGTCACGTCCCCAGTGACATCTTCAAAAACTGTTAAGTAAAGTCAAATATAATCTGAAACACCAACACTTAGTTGAACTTTTCCAAAATAAAAAATTGCTCCTCAGCTAATTCTTGGGTAACTCCAGTCACATTAAAGTCATAACTGTTCCTTGATAATTAATTTGTCCATTATAAATTTAAACAACCCCACGGAATTTTCATTCAATTAACTGCGAGTAAGGGCTTAATATCAGAAGCAGCAGCGTGGGATCTTGCTCAGTTGAGTGGGCCTACTGAGCAAGATCCGCTGCGCACGGCGGTGCAGCGGTAGAGTTGTTGCCTTACAGCGAATGCAGCGCCGGAGACCCGGGTTCGATCCCGACCACGGGCGCTGTCTGCACGGAGTTTGTACGTTCTCCCCGTGACCTGCGTGGGTTTTCTCCGAGATCTTCGGTTTCCTCCCACACTCCAAAGACGTACAGGTTTGCAGGTTAATTTGCTTGGTAAATGTAAAAATTGTCCCGAGTGGGTATAGGATAGTGTTAATGCGCGGGGATCGCTGGTCGGCGCGGACCCGGTGGGCCGAAAGGGCCTGTTTCCGCGCTGTGTCTCTAAGCTAAACTAAACTGGGTTTCTTTGGGTCTCATCGACAGTATGCAAACTGTACTAATGGACATTTGGCTGGAGAGTGAGGAAGGAATAAACGCAAGGCTTGGTATCATGAGGAATTTTACTTTTTGCTTCCTTCGTTGATGCCAACACGTTTGCTTGTACGCTGTACTTTTTATGTCCTTAAATTTTAATCTCCCCTCTCAAGTTTAATAATTTCAAAAAAGAGACACAAAGTGCTGGAGCACAGTTTAGTTTATTTAGTTTATTGTCACGTGTGCCGAGGTACAGTGAAAAACTTTTGTTGCGTGCCAGCCAGTCCGCAGAAAGGAAGCATGCAGGTACAGCAGACAGTGAAGAAAGCCAATGGAATGTTGGCCTTCATAACAAGAGGAGTTGAGTATAGGAGCAAAGAGGTCCTTCTGCAGTTGTACAGGGCCCTAGTGAGACCGCACCTGGAGTACTGTGTGCAGTTTTGGTCTCCAAATTTGAGGAAGGATATTCTTGCTATTGAGGGCATGCAGCGTAGGTTCACTGGGTTAATTCCCGGAGTGGCGGGACTATCATATGTTGAAAGATTGGAGCGACTTGGCTTGTATACACTGGAATTTAGAAGGATGAGAGGGGATCTTATCGAAACATATAAGATTATTAAGGGGTTGGACACGTTAGAGGCAGGAAACATGTTCCCAATGTTGGGGGAGTCCAGAACCAGGGGCCACAGTTTAAGAATAAGGGGTTGGCCATTTAGAACTGAGATGAGGAAAAACTTTTTCTGTCAGAGAGTTGTGAATCTGTGGAATTCTTTGCCTCAGAAGGCAGTGGAGGCCAATTCTCTGAATGCATTCAAGAGGGAGCTGGATAGAGCTCTTAAGGATAGCGGAGTCAGGAGGTATGGGGAGAAGGCAGGAACGGGGTACTGATTGAGAATGATCAGCCATGATCACATTGAATGGCGGTGCTGGCTCGAAGGGCCGAATGGCCTCCTCCTGCACCTATTGTCTATTGTCTATTGAAAGACAATACATGATTACAATCGGTCCTTTTACAACGTATAGAAGCATGATAAAAGGGAATAACGTTTCAGTGCAAGGTAAAGCCAGCAAAATCCGATCAAGGAGAGTCCGAGGGTCACCAAAGTGGTAGATAGTAGTTCAGCAGTAACTCAGCAGGTTAGGCAATATCTCTGGGGGACATGGATGGGTGACGTTTCTGTTGGGACCGTTGTTCAGGCTGATTGTGTGGGTGGGGGGGAACAAGAAGGGAAGGTGGGGGGCAGGACGAAGCCTGGCAAGTGATAGATGAGGGGGGGATTTTGAACGGCAGATGGTTGGACAATGGCCAGAGATGAAAAGTATCCCAAAAATGTGCGAGTTAAGGATTGAAGAGGTGCGAATTGTGAAGCCAGAGGAATTAATATAGATTGAAGGGGTGGGGGTAGGGGTAGAAATGTGCATTTGCACGGTGGCGCAACGGTAGAGTTGCTGCCTTACAGCGAATGTAGCGTCGGAGACTCAGGTTCGATCCTGACTACGGGCGCCGTCTGTACGGAGTTTGTACGTTCTCCCCGTGACCTGCGTGGGTTTATCCGAGATTTGAGGAAGGATATTCTTGCTATGGAGGGCGTGCAGCGTAGGTTCACTAGGTTAATTCCCGGAATGGCGGGACTGTCGTATGTTGAAAGGCTGGAGCGATTGGGCTTGTATACACTGGAATTTAGAAGGATGAGGGGGGATCTTATTGAAACATATAAGATAATTAGGGGATTGGACAAATTAGAGGCAGGAAACATGTTCCCAATGTTGGGGGAGTCCAGAACAAGGGGCCACAGTTTAAGAATAAGGGGTAGGCCATTTAGAACGGAGATGAGGAAGAACTTTTTCAGTCAGAGAGTGGTGAAGGTGTGGAATTCTCTGCCTCAGAAGGCAGTGGAGGCCAGTTCGTTGAATGCTTTCAAGAGAGAGCTGGATAGAGCTCTTAAGGATAGCGGAGTGAGGGGGTATGGGGAGAAGGCAGGAACGGGGTACTGATTGAGAGTGATCAGCCATGATCGCATTGAATGGCGGTGCTGGCTCGAAGGGCTGAATGGCCTACTCCTGCACCTATTGTCTATTGTCTATTGTCTATTATCTTCGGTTTCCTCCCACACTCCAAAGACGTACAGGTATGTAGGTTAATTGGCTGGGCAAATGTAAAAATTGTCCCTAGTGTGTGTAGGATAGTGTTAGTGTGCGGGGATCGCTGGACGGCGCGGACTCGGTGGGCCGAAGGGCCTGTTTCGGGCACTGTATCTCTAAATCTAAAAAGAAAATCTATGTCCAGGTGTGGCACAGGGAAGAGAGAGGGAAAAAAGGGGTGGTGTTTGTAGGTTAGTTACCCAAAATTGGAGAATTTAGTGTTTATACCATTAGGTTGTAAGCTACCCATGGGAGATGAGGTGACACTCCTCCAGTTAGAATGTGGCCTCACTCTGGCAATGGAGGTGGCCAGCTCACAAAGATCAGTATGGGATAGGCACAAAATGCTGGAGTAACTCAGCGGGACAGGCAGCGTCTCTGGAGGGAAGGAAAGGGGGACGTTTCGGGTCGAGACCCTTCTTCAGACTGAGAGTCAGGGGAGTGGGAGACACAGAGATATGGAAGGGTAAGGTGTGAAGACGAGACATCAAAGGGGACGAACTTCAAGGAAGATGTAGAATAGATCATTGTTAGCTAGGGGAAGATGACAACGAAGCCTACAGAGATACCATTTAATCAGGAGTTCATTCAGACTGGTCGGAGAACTAGGATGGGGGAGGGATGGAGAGAGAGGGAAAGCAAGGGTTATTGAAGTTAGAGAAGTCAATGTTCATACCGCTGGGGTGTAAACTGCCCAAGCGGCACGGTGGCGCAGCGGTAGAGTTGCTGCCTTACAGTGAATGCAGCGCCGGAGACTCAGGTTCGATCCTGACTACGGGCGCCGTCTGTACGGAGTTTGTACGTTCTCCCCGTGACCTGTGTGGGTTTTCTCCGAGATCTTCGGTTTCCTCCCACACTCCAAAGACGTAGGTTAATTGGCTGGGCAAATGTTAAAAATAAAAAAATTGTCCCTAGTGTGTGTAGGATAGTGTTAGTGTGCGGGGATCGCTGGGCGGCGCGGACTCGGTGGGCCGAAGGGCCTTGTTTCCACGCTGTATCTCTCAATCTAAATCTAAAAAAATCTAAAATCTAAAATATGACGTGCTATACCTCCAATTTGCGTTTGGCCTCATTCTGACGATGGAGGAGGCCTGGGACAGAAAGGTCAGCGTGGGAATGGGAGGGGGAGTTAAAATGGTCAGCAACTATTTCATAACTGGTGTAATAATTTCATTGCAGATGGCAAGACACCCTTTTTTGAACGACTTTGTGCTTTTACCCATGACTTGTTAATCGCAGTAGTTGATCCCGAATTTGTGCAGAACAGTAGTAGATAATCTCAGAATATGAAATTGTAGTCCATTCAAGATGATCTTGTGGAAATGATTCACTGTGCTGCAAGAGTTGAAATGACCAAGTCAAGTCAAGTCAAGTCAATTTTATTTGTATAGCACATTTTAAAACAACCCACGTTGACCAAAGTGCTGTACATTTGATTAGGTTCCAATAGAAAAAAAAATGAAAACATACAGTAGCACGCAAACAGTTCACAAGCGCCTCCTCAATGAGCCTCAAACGCTAGGGAGTAGAAATATGTTTTGAGCCTGGACTTAAAGGAGTCGATGGAGGGGGCAGTTCTGATCGGGAGAGGGATGCTGTTCCACAGTCTAGGAGCTGCAACCGCAAAAGCGCGGTCACCCCTGAGTTTAAGCCTAGACCGCGGGATAGTGAATAGCCCCAAGTCGGCCGATCTGAGGGACCTGGAGTTAGAGAGGGGGGTTAGAAGATTTTTGATGTAGGGGGGGGAGTGTCCATTTAGGGCTTTATACGTGACCAGGATTAATATAAGGTAGAAACCAAACGCAGGCTCGGCGATCGCTTCGCTGAACACCTGCGCTCGGTCCGCGTTGGCCAAACTGATCTCCCGGTGGCCGAGCACTTCAACTCCCCCTCCCATTCCCAGTCTGACCTTTCTGTCATGGGCCTCCTCCAGTGCCATAGTGCGGCCCACCGGAAATTGGAGGAATAGCACCTCATATTTCGCCTGGGCAGCTTGCAGCCCAGCGGTATGAACATTGACTTCTCCAACTTTAGATAGTTCCTCTCTTCCCCTTCCCTTCCTAGATCTCCCTCTATCTTCCTGTCTCCACCTATATCCTTCCTTTGTCCCGCCCCCCTGACGTCAGTCTGAAGAAGGGTCTCGACCCGAAACGTCACCCATTCCTTCTCTCCTGAGATGCTGCCTGACCTGCTGAGTTACTCCAGCATTTTGAGGATTAATATAAGTACTCTAATATTTATCGACTTTTATTTTACACCTTGTGTCGTTTCAGGTGCAAGTTCTCCAGGGGAAGGAACCACCATGTTTCCTGCAGCTGTTTCAGGGAGGAATGATTGTGCACGCTGGAAAAAGGGAGGAGGAAGAAGAAAGCTTGCAAAGTAAAGGCCTCAGGCTTTGTGGTTTGTTAGAGGTTTCACTCGAGTGTATAATCACTGTTAGACACAAAATGCTGGAGCAACTCAGCGGGTCAGGCATCATCTCGGGAGAGAAGGAATGGGTGACGTTTCGGGCCGAGAGCCTTCTTCAGACTGATGTCAGGGGTGGGGGAGGCGGGACAAAGATAGGATGCAGTTGGAGACAGGAAGACTAGTGGGAGAACTGGGAAGGGGGAGGGGATAGAGAGGGAAAGCAGGGACTATCTGAAGTCAATATTCATACCGCTGGGGTGTAAACTACCCAAGCGAAATAGGAGGTGCTGTTCTCCCAATTTGCGCTGGGCCTCACTCTGACAATGGAGGAGGCCCAGGACAGAAAGGTCAGATTGGGAATGGGAGGGGGGGGGGCGAGGGGGTTGAAGTGCTGAGCCACCGGGAGATCAGGTAGGTTAAGACGGACTGAGCGGAGGTGTTGAGCGAAACGATCACCGAGCCCGAGCTTGGTCTCGCCGACGTAGAGAAGTTGGCACCTGGAACAGCGGATACGGTAGATACGGCGATGTAGAGAAGTTTCCTCCCCCTACCCTGACATCAGTCTGAAGAAGGGTCTCAACCCGAAACGTCACACATTCCTTCTATCCTGAGGTGTTGCCTGACCCGCTGAGTTACTCCAGCATTTTGTGTCTACCTTCGACTTAAACCAGCATCTGCAGTTCTTTCCTACGTACAATCGCTGTTGCCTGGGTCAGAGCTACCAACGTGCGGACGGGTCTAACAATCGCGCTCCAACTAAACCTTTCACTGGCAGCTGAGCAAAAGTTGCATTTTTCTAAGGCAAACGTCCCCCCCCCCCCCCCCACCTCTTCAATGCCATAAATCTTGGGTTACAGTAAATTTGCTTCTACGCGATCAGTTTACGTGTGTTCCACCAGTTAATGGGTTGGAAGAGAAAGCAGTGCTGGAGGAACTCAGTGGGTCGGGTAGCAACTGTGGAGGGAGAGGATAGTCGACGTTTCAGGTCGGAACCTCTTCTTCAAACTGAAGGAGTGGGGCGGAGATGGCCGGTAGAGAGAAAGTGAAATGCAGGAATTGGTAAGCGATGGGTCATGGAGTTGTACAGCGTGGAAATGGGCCCTTCGACCCAATAGGCCCTTTGCCCCATCCTGCCGTCCAACATGTCCCATCTACACTAGTCCCACCTGCCTCCATTTGGCCCATATCCCACCAAAACATTCCTATCAATATACCTGTCCAAATGTTTCTGAAACGCTGTGATCGTACCAACCTCAACTACCTCCTCTGGCAGCCCGTTCCATATACCCACCACCCTTTGTGTAAAAAAAAAGGTGCCCCTCAGGTTCCTATTAAATCTGTCCTCCTCGCCTTAAACCTACGTCCTCTGATTCTTGAATACATAGAAACATAGAAAGTAGGTGCAGGAGTAGGCCATTCTGCCCTGAGAGCCATAACCGCCATTCAATATGATCATGGCTGATCATCCAGGATCAGTACCCTGATCCTGCTTTCTCCCCATATCCCGTGATTCCGTTAGCCCCAAGAGATGTATCTATCTCTCTCTTGAATACATTGATTCTCCTACTCTGGGTAAAAGACTTTGTGCATTCACTCTATCTGTTTCTCTCATGGTCTTGTGCACCTCTATAAGATCACCCCTCATCCTCCTGCTCTCCAAGGAGTAAAGTCCTAGCCTGCTCAACGTTCCCCTAGAGCTCGGGCCCTCGAGTCCTGGCAACATCCTCGTAAACTTTCTCTGCGCCCTTTCCAGCTTGACAACATCAATGTGGATAGGTGGGTGTGGATAGGTGGGTGTGGATAGGTGGGCGTGGATAGGTGGGCGTGGATAGGTGGGCGTGGATAGGTGGGCGTGGATAGGTGGGCGTGGATAGGTGGGCGTGGATAGGTGGGTGTGAATGAACAGGGGCTAATTGGTCAATGAATCTGAGGTTGGGAGGGAAATGGGTGGAGATAATAGCCAAGACTGGAGATAAAGTAGAAAAGACCGAAGGGGGCAGATGAAGAATCTTACGAGAAAGAGACATGTGAATGATTTAAAATCTGATGTACGATACTAACTTCAGGTTGGTTTAGTTCCTTTTAAGAAATGAATCGCGAGTTTCAG
Source organism: Rhinoraja longicauda (assembly GCF_053455715.1). Taxonomy (NCBI): domain Eukaryota; kingdom Metazoa; phylum Chordata; class Chondrichthyes; order Rajiformes; family Arhynchobatidae; genus Rhinoraja; species Rhinoraja longicauda. The sequence continues at coordinate 108,849,024 of NC_135954.1, read as the reverse complement.
ATTGGATCGTTTAACTGTTATAAAACAGTTGCTTCACACCCAGATTATAAGTCAAGGTTCACCAGCGATCTGCCAAAATGGACCGTAGCAAGCAAGCAATAAATCTGCAACTTCATAGAACATAGAAAATAGAACTGTACAGCACAAGAACAGGCCCTTTGGCCCACAATGTCTGGGCTAAACATGATGCCAATACCAACTGTTATCTACCTGCACTTGATCCACATCTCTCCATTCCCTGCACTTCCATGTGCACTTCCAAAAACCTCTTAAACGCCACTATTGGATGAGCCTCCACCACCACCCTTGGCAACACGTTAAAGGCACTAGGGTTGCCAACTATCTTACTCCCAAATAAGGGACAAGGTGACGTCACCACCCCGCGCCCCAAGTGACCTCACCCAGCCAGCGGCCACCCGGGCCAGGAGGCGAGTTGCTACGTAACCTCCGTTAGGCGGCGCCCGGGCCTACACTGTCCAGATCTACAGCGGCCCCCAGACCTACACTGTCCAGACCTACACTGTCCGGGCCTACAGCGTCCGAGCCTACAGCGTCCGGGCCTACAGCGCCCCCCCCCAGGCCCTAATATGGGACAAGGGCGGTCCCGTACGGGACAAACCAATTTAGCCCAAAATACAAGATGTCCTGGCTAACACGGGACACTTGGCAACCCTAAAAGGCACCCACCATCCTCTATGTAAAAAGTATAAGAAAGAAGATGGGGAGTGAAATGTAGAACCGGAAGGGAAGGCAATGGGGAAAGAGGAGAGAAAAGAAAATGGGCGACCCATAGTTTGGAAGGAAGGGTAATGATGAGGTGGTGGAGGAGAAGCCACTGGAGTTTAGAAGGATGAGAGGGGATCTTATAGAAACATGTAACATTATAAAATGACTGGACAAGCTAGATGCAGGGAAAATGTTCCCAATGTTGGGGGAGTCTAGAACCAGAGGCCACAGTCTAAGAATAAAGGGGAGGCCATTTAAAACTGAGGTGAGAAAAAACTTTTTCACCCAGAGAGTTGTGAATTTGTGGAATTCTCTGCCACAGAGGGCAGTGGAGGCCAAATCACTGGATTTAAAAGAGAGTTAGATAGAGCTCTAGGGGCTAGCGGAATCAAGGGATATGGGGAGAAGGCAGGCACGGGTTACTGATTGTGGGTGATCAGCCGTGATCACAATGAATGGCGGTGCTGGCTCGAAGGGACAAATGGCCTCCTATATTTTCTATGTTTAGGTCAGACTTGCAAATGATTTCAATTCAGCGTCAGTCACTATTACATGGAGAGAGATTGCCCAGTTTAGTTTCTTATTGTCACGTGTACTGAGATGCAGTGAAAATCTTTTGTTGCGCGCCGTCCAGTCAGCAGAAAGACAAGACATGATTACAATCGATCCGTTAACAGTGTATCGATACATGATAAAGGGAATAACGTGGAGTGCAAGGTAAAGCCAGCAAAGTCCGATCAAGGATAGTCCGAGGGTCACCAAAGAGGTAGATCGTAGTTCAGCACTGCTCTCTGGTTGTGGTAGGATGGTTCATAAGTTATGATATGGGCCTAAGTTATAATATCAATGAGCTTCTCGCTACACTTGCGTGCTTATGTTTTAAGTCACTTCTGCACTAATCTTGTGCAAGTTGTATTGGACTTTCCTGGGTTTTTTTCCTGCCTTCACTGTTCCATGCGTGGTGAGATTGCCACTGTGAGCTGCAGTAGATCAGCTAAGTTACAGTGTGCAGGAAGGAACTGTAGATGCTGGCTTGAACCGCAGATAGACACAAAAAGCTGGAGTAACTCAGCGGGGGGGGAGAAAACAACACCTCTGGAGAAAAGGGATAGGTGACGTTTCGGGTGGAGGCCCTTCTTCAGACAGAGTGCCAGGGGAGAGGGAAACGAGAGATATAGACGGTGATGTAGAGAGATACAGGACAAATGAATGAAAGATACGCAAAAAAGTAACGATGATAAAGGAAACTGCCCATTGTTTGCAGTGGGCTAGGTGAAAACGAGTTGCAGACAATGTGACTCAACAAGACGACTTTGAAGCTGGTACGACTTGGGTGGGGGAGGGATGGAGAGAGAAAGGGGATCCCAGGATTACTTGAAGTTAGAGAAGTCAATATTAATACCACTGGGTTTAACCCTCTATATCACTCTCTATTTCACCGTCTATATCTCTCGTTTCCCTTTCCCCCGACTCTCAGTCTGAAGAAGAGTCTCGACCCGAAACGTCACTTATTCCTTCTCCGCAGCCTGACCCGTTGTGTTATTTTTAGATTTTTTAGATTTAGATTTAGAGATACAGCGCGGAAACAGGCCCTTCGGCCCACCGAGTCCGCGCCGCCTAGCGATCCCCGCGCATTAACACTATCCTACACCCACTAGGGACAATTTTTACATTTGCCCAGCCAATTAACCTACATACCTGTACGCCTTTGGAGTGTGGGAGGAAACCGAAGATCTCGGAGAAAACCCACGCAGGTCACGGGGAGAATGTACAAACTCCGTACAGACGGCGCCCGTAGTCAGGATCGAACCTGAGTCTCCGGCGCTGCATTTGCTGTAAGGCAGCAACTCTACCGCTGCGCCACCGTGCAAAGTTATTCCAGCACTTTGTGTCTACCTTCAGCTGAGTGACAATGTTCCTCAAGGGTAGCACATTGCTACCTGTCCGGAAAGAGCAGCTGTGTGGACTTGCGGTGACTGAACGCAGATGTTGCAAGTGAATCCCTGACTACCTTTGCTTATAACCCCGTAGATGGTGTGACATAACATTAACAGAAGCTTTCATCAGTCACGTGTGCTTTCTCCCCGCGAGGAACTGAGAGCATTTTCCTCTCCAAACTTTCAATACGATTTAATAGCTTCACCAGAACCGCACGAGAAATCTGTAGTGTCTGAACCGATGGGAACGATTCAATCTGAGGGGGCCCAATGAAGGGGGAGAAATAGTAAACGTCTTGACAGAACAGTGCTTAACGTACAGCTTTCTAGTTGTAGTTTAGAGATACAGCGCAGAAAACAGGCCCTTCAGCCCATCCCAGCCATCCCCGCACACTGGCACCATCCTACACGCACCAGGAACAATTTACAATTTTACCAAGCCAAGTAACCTGCAACCCTCCAAGTAGGTATTTGGAGCGTGGGGGGAAACCGGAGCACCCGGAGAAAACCCACGCAGGTCGCGGGGGAGAACGTACACACCCCGCGCAGACAGGCACCCATGGTCAGGATCGAAGCCGGGTCTCTGGCGCTGTGAGGCAGCAGCTCTACCGCTGCCCCACCGGCCCTCTCTGCTTACAATCCGTCCCAGTTTGTTCAAGTGTGCTGATTTCTGAAGGAAGATTCCTGCAGTGCTGATGTCAATCTACTCTCTGATACTGCCCTCTGCAGGTGACTGGCGGTTGTACTGTGTGCGAGGGGAGCTTCCACTGGAAGGGGTGCTGCTTGAGGTCGCTAGTCATTGCAGCAGCCTCAGATCCAGGACCTCAATGATCCTGCTCAACGTCACCAAGGCGGTCATCTATCTATGGCATGGCTGCAAAGCACAACCACACACAAAAGAAGTAGGAAGGACTGAAGCAAGCAAAATCAAAGAATTGTAAGTAACACTCACAAACTACATTTCTCTCTTCACTGGCTCCCAGTACGGTACAGAATCGACTTCAAGCTCCTCCTATTCACATATAAAGCCCTAAATGGGCTTGCCCCCCCCCATATCAAAAATCTTCTAACCCACCACTCTATCTCCAGGTCCCTCAGGTCGGCCGACTTGGGGCTACTGACTATCCCGCGGTCTAGGCTTAAGCTCAGGGGTGACCGCGCTTTTGCGGTTGCAGCTCCTAGACTGTGGAACAGCATCCCTCTCCCCATCAGAACTGCCCCCTCCATCGACTCCTTTAAGTCCAGGCTCAAAACCTATTTCTACTCCCTAGCGTTTGAGGCCCTCTGAGGGGGCGCTGTGAACTGTTTATGTATGTGCTGTTATGTTTGTGTGCCCATTGTATGTTCGTTCTTAGCACCTGAACTGATGTACAGCACTTTGGTCAACGTGGGTTGTTTTTAAATGTGCTATACAAAGCAAATTGACTTGACTTGACTTGACATTTGGCAGATAATTTTCTTTTTAAAAATGAGTGGTATGTGGATTTATTTAGTGTAGTTTAGAGATACAACGCGGAAACAGGCCTTTCAGTCCACCGTGTCCGCACCGACCAGTGATCCCCACACATATTAGGGACAATGTTTACATTTATACCAAGTCAATTAACCTGCAAACCTGTACGTCTTTGGAGTGTGGGAGGAAACCGAAGATCTCAGAGAAACCCACGCGGGCCATGGGGAGAACGTACAAACTCCGTACAGACAGCACGAGTAGTCAGGTTGGAACCCGGGTCTCTGGCGCTGTAAGGCAGCAACTCTACCGCTGCTATTTTTTCGTTGGATGCAACATTTCAAATTTTAAGTAGTCTTTGTGGAACGAAACCACATCTTTGTTAAATATGTTCTCAGCAGTTGAATGATTTTATTAGGCATTCCTGGTCGGGATTGTAAAGATTATGAGAGCTTCCTTTAACCGTAGACAGTTCAGTTTAGTTTATTTTCTTTGTTGCGTGCTATTCAGTCAGCGGAAAGACAATACATGATTACAATCGAGCTATTTACAGTGTATAGATACATGCTAAGGGACTAAGGTTTAGTGCAAGGTAAAGCCAGTAGAGTCTGATCAAAGATAGTCCAAGTTCTCAAATGAGGTAGATAATAGTTCAGCACTGCTCTCTGGTTGTGGTACGATGATTTAGTTGCCTGATAGCAGCTGGGAAGAAACTGTCCCTGAATCTGGAGGTGTGCGTTTTCACACTTCTGTACCTTTTGCCCGATGGGAGAGGGGAGAAGAGGGAGTGGCCAGGATGCGACTGGTCCTTGATTATGCTGCTGGCCTTGCCGAGGGAACATGAGGTTTAAATGGAGTCAATGGAAGCGAGGTTGGTTTGTGATGGTCTGGGCTGCGTCCACAATTCGCTGCGATTTCTTGCGGTCTTGGATGGAGTTGTTCCCAAACCAAGCTGTGATGCATCTCGATAAAATGCTCTCTATGGTGCATCTGTAGAAGTTGGTGAGAGTTGTAGGGGACATGCTGAACTTCCTATGCCTTCTAAGGCAGTAGAGGTGATGGTGTGCCTTCTTGTTCGTTGCTGCAATATGGGTGGTCCAGGAGACGAAGTTGGTGATATTGACTCCTAGGAATTTGAGGCTTTCAACCATCTCTACTTCGGTGCCATCAATGCAAACTGGGGTGTGTTCCTGAAGTCGATCACTATCCCCTTTGTCTTGCTGACACCATCACTTCCTGAAGTCCATGTCTTGCTGACATTGAGCGTCTTGTAAGACAGAGCTCCCACAAGATTAGGCACAAAAAGCCGGAGTAACTGAGTGGGTCAGACCGCATGTCTGGAGACAGGGAATAGGTGACGTTTCGGGTCGAGACCCATGGTGAGTAAAGAAAGGGGATTCATGCCAAGAAGTACCCAGAAGTAATGAAACTCCAGTCTTCCTGCTCATGTTCTCTGCAGCGGATTTTAGTGTTGAAGTGGCCATGGTGAGCTAATACCCATTGCTGTCATAAAGAAAAAGCCAATTACTAGGAATCTGAAACAGAAAATGTTGAAGGTATCCTTTTGTGGAGATAATTAGCGTGACCAACTAAGTTTAATGACCCATTAAAACAGACGGAGCAGCCAGGTATATAGTTCAGTAGCAGATGATGGGTTCTCAATGTGGTTGAGTCAGCAAAACCAGATTCCATCCATACATCTGTCCAAATGCCTTTTAAAAGTCATAATTGTATCCGTATCGATAGCTTCCTCTGGCAGCTCATTCCAGATGCGCTCTACCTTCTGAGTGGAAAAAGTTCCCTCTGAGTTCTCTCTTAAATCTCACCCTTAAGCCTACGCCCTCTAGTTGTTGAATCCTCTACCCTGTGATGAAGGCCGTGAGCTTTCCTCTTACCCGTGCTTCTCGTGACTTTGCACACCACAATAAGATCATCCCTCAGTGTCTTACGTTCCAAAGAAAAAAGTCTCGGCCTATATTCACACCATTTCCAACTCAATGACGACCTTTCTCCAGCTGAGCTTCCAGAACTGCGCAGGAACATAGAAAATAGGTGCAGGAGGAGGCCATTTGGCCCTTCGAGCCAGCACCGCCATTCACTCTGATCATCCACAATCAGCAACCCCTTCTCCCCATATCCCTTGATTCCGCACACAGTACTTTTAAGTGTGGTCCCACCAACGACTTGTACAGCTGCATCATGATGTCCCAACTTTTGTACTCGACACCCTTCCCCCATCAATGAAGAAGCCAAATTCTTTCCTCACAACACAGTCCAACTGGTTCACCATGTACTGTGTCAGGTCTGCATGTGTTTTGACATAGCAAAATGCACAGCTTCCTGAATGATCTAGATCTTGATGTAAACTTAGGCAGCCTTCCTCACTGTCTACTATACCACTTGTTTTGATGTGATCTTCAAATATGCCAACAACGTGACCCTTCATAGTCATCCAAAACGTTAATGTGGGTAAACAAGCAACAACAGAGCCAACACCAAGCCCTGCAACACTCCACTGGTCTCGGCCTCCAACCAGAGAAACAGCCCCCTACAGCAGGGCGGCAGAGTGGGGAAGCAGGTGGAGCTACAGCCTCATAGCACCAGTTCGATCCTGACCTCGGGTACTGTCTGTGTGGAGTTTGCACGTTCTCCCTGTGACTGCGTCGGTTTCCTCCCTCGTCCCAAAGGCGTGCGGGTTAATCGGTCTCTGTAAATTGCCCCTAGTGTGTAGGGAGTGGATGCGAAAGTGGGATAACATAGAACAAGTGTGAATAAGTGATCGATGGTTGGTTTGGACACGTTGGACGAGGGAATTGAATGCAACATCTCTAAGTTTGCGGATGACACGAAGCTGGGGGGCAGTGTTAGCTGCGAGGAGGATGCTAGGAGGCTGCAGAGTGACTTGGATAGATTAGGCGAGTGGGGAAATGCATGGCAGATGCAATATAATGTGGATAAATGTGAGGTTATCCACTTTGGCGGCAAGAACAGGAAAGCAGAGTATTACCTGAATGGTGGCCAAGTAGGAAAAGGGGAGATGCAACGTGACCTGGGTGTCATGGTGCACCAGTCATTGAAAGCAAGCGTGCAGGTGCAGCAGGCAGTGAAGAAAGCGAATGGTATGTTGGCATTCATAGCAAGAGGATTTGAGTATAGGAGCACGGAGGTTCTGCTGCAGTTGTACAGGGCCTTGGTGAGACCGCACCTGGAGTATTGTGTACAGTTTTGGTCTCCTAATCTGAGGAAAGACATTCTAGCCTTAGAGGGAGTACAGAGAAGGTTCGCCAGATTGATCCCTGGGATGGCAGGACTTTCATATGAAGAAAGACTGGATAGACTAGGCTTATACTCGCTGGAATTTAGAAGATTGAGGGGGGATCTTTTAGAAACATATAAAATTCTTAAGGGGTTGGAGAGGCTAGATGCGGAAAGATTGTTCCCGATGTTGGGGAAGTCCAGAAACAGGGGTCACAGCTTAAGGATAAGGGGGAAGTCTTTTAGGACCGAGATGAGAAAACATTTCTTCACACAGAGAGCGGTGAATCTGTGGAATTCTCTGCCACAGAAGGTAGTTGAGGCCAGTTCATTGGCTATATTTAAGAGGGAGTTAGATGTGGCCCTTATGGCTAAAGGGATCAGGGGGTATGGAGAGAAGGCAGGTACAGGCTACTGAGCTGAATGATCAGCCATGATCATATTGAATGGCGGTGCAGACTCGAAGGGCCGAATGGCCTACTCCTGCACCTATTTTCTATGTTGGGCCGCCGGGCCTGTTCCCACTCTGTATCTCTCTGAAAGCTAAATAAAAACTACCCGTTGATCTCTTTTCTTCCAAGCCAATTTCAAATCCAAATGGCTAGCTCACCTTGTATCCTTATTTGAGGCTTATAAGTAGCAGAGAAACAGTGGAGCCAGTTTAGGAAATGCTCTGACCTGGCACTATCACCAGAATTAACATGGCTAGTCTGTTTCAACTTCTGCTCAATTCCAAATAATTGTTAATTATCCTCAGCCCTAACCGTTCCGCTTACAATAAAATAGCTGTTTACACAAAGTGCAAACATTACCACCTAAATTGGTTGGTATTACGAGAAAACTAATGAGCTGCTTAATTATTGAATTAATTTCAGGCCGATTATCATCCCGCTGTGTCACTGCGACTTACATTTCACATCCTTTAATTGGAGATTGCCGGTCACATTGGGTGCAAGAGGCAAATTGTTGTCGAGGGAAGACTGAGAGATTTTATTATCATTTCGTTTATTTGAGATATCCAACGTGGAAACCGCCCACTGAGTTTGCGCCGACTAATGGCCACCCATGCGCTAGTTGCATCCTACGCACTAGGGACAATTTGCAAACACCAATTTAACCTGCACAACTTTGTAATGTGGGAGGAAACCGGAGCACCTGGAGAAAACCAACACATTCACACAGAGAACGTACAAACTCAGTACTGACAGCACCTGTGGTCAGGATCGAACCAGGGTCTGTGGTGCTGTAAGGCAGCAACTCTACCGCTGCGCCACCGTGCCGCCCCTATTATTGAATATAAAGGAGATGGTTTGTTTTCTTCAATCAGTTTTATCCAATTGTAATCAATTATCACCATTTTATTTTTATTTATTTATTTATTTATTTATTTATTTTCTCACATTTTATTTTTATTAATTTATTTTTTAATTTATTTTTATTTTTTTTTAAATATTTTATTTTTATTTTTATTAGCAAGGAAGAAAAGAGAATTACAAATATAAAGGTTATGGGGATAGATCCGGGAGATGATGAGTATAGTTGTACATCCAACCCTAAACTCAAGTTTTAACTTTAGTTTTAAATTTTAGTTTTGTGTCAGACCCATTTACTTTTTTTTTTAAATTCAATAAATGGAGACAATTCTTATTCTAAAGATCTTAAAGAAGCTTTCTGATTTTGGAAAATAAATAGGTTTTTAAAATCAAAAATGAATTCAGTGGAGGGGTGGGGAGATGCTACATCATCAGAGTTGCTGCTTCTTAAACATGAATTTGGATTCCCAGCTGCTTTCATGGGTTCACTTTTAAGTTTAGAGATACAGCACGGAAACAGGCCCTTCGGCCCACCCAACCCCTGAACCCGCGCCGACCAGCGATCCCCGCACATTAACACTACCCCACACCCACACGAGGGACAATTTACACTTACACCAAGCCAATTAACCTACAAACCTGTCCGTCTTTGGAGTGTGGGGGGAAACCGAAGATCTCGGAGAAAACCCACGCAGGTCACGGGGAGAACGTACAAACTCCGTACAGGGTAGATGTAAAAGATGTCAATGTCTGAAGAAGGGTCTCGACCCGAAACGTCACCAATTCCTTCTCTCCAGAGATGCTGCCTGTCCCGCTGAGTTACTCCACCATTTTGTGTCTCTTAGATGTGAAAGATCCAATAACACTATCTGAAGAAAAGCATGCAAGTTCTCCCTAATACCTTAGACAATGTCTATCCCTCAACCAATATTACCTAATCAGTTTATCTGATAAACTGGCAAATTGTGCACCTTGCTGTTTTAGTGTGTTTCTGTGTAACACTGACTCCATGAGGACTGCTCACGTCTCTGTAGAATCGTAGAGTCGGACATCATCAATGCAGGCCCTTCAGCCCAGTGAGTCCACACTGATCTTTGAACAATCATCAATGCTCACAGTCACACAGTGTGGAAACCGGCCCTTCGGCCCAACTTACCTACACTGGCCACCATGTCCCAGCTACACTAGTCCCACCTGCCAACATATGGTCCACTTCCCTCCAAACCAGTCCTATCCATGTACCTCTCTAACTGCTTCTTAAATGTTGGGATAGTCCCCGCTTCAGCTACCTCCCCTGGCACCTTGTTCCAAACATCCACCACCCTTTGTGTGGAAAAAGTTACCACTCAGATTCCTATTAAATCTTTTCCCCTTCGCCTTAAACCTTTGTCCTCTGCTCCTTGATTCATCTACTCTGGGCAAGAGACTCTGTGCATCTGTGATCTTACACTAATTCCATTTTATACTTCCCATATTCCAGTTAACTCTACCCACATTAATAACATAACCTACATTATCATCCAAATCATTACTGTATATTACAAACAACAGCAGAGCCAACACCAAGCCCTGCAGCACTCCACTGGTCTCGGCCTCCAACCAGAGAAACAAACCCTCCACAACAGGGTGGCACAGTGGTGGAGCTGTTGCCTCACAGCACCAGAGACACTGGTTCGATCCTGTACGTCTTTGGAGCGTGGGAGGAAGCCGAAGATCTCGGAGAAAACCCACGCAGGTCACGGGGAGAACGTGCAAACTCCGTACAGACAGCACCCGTAGCTGGGTTCGGGCCCAGGTCTCTGGCGCTGCGAGAGCTGTAAGCCAGCAACTCTACCACCGCACCGCGCCCATGTTCTGCAGATGGAATTGAACCAGTGCTTTGTTTTAGTGGTAATGGATCCCAGAGTTTCTGTGTTTTCTTGTTCAGGTGTCCACTGGAGACGGGGCTGCACAGTAGTAGCAACGTCACGATACACGAATGTGAGGAAGGGTCTGAGGCGATGGCCTTCTTTGAAGCGTTGGGACGGCGAGATCGTAAAGCCTACGACTGCATGTTGCAAGGTAACCCGGCGGCTCCAACATGTGAAGTAATTCCAAGGGTCAAAATTGATGGAATTTAGGAGTGTATAAGTTTTTTTGCTGTGGCAGTCTCAATTTTTTTATTGATTGATAATGGCGGGAGGCAAAAATGAAAAAGCTCAGAGTGCACCATTGTAGACGTTGAGCCCTTTATCACAATATGAAACCTCTTGGACATGTGCACAAACTACAAGAGGCTATTGAATGATGGAGAATGTAACAAATAATTTAATTTATGAAATCTTGAATAATAGTAGATATACATTGATCTATAATTCTATTCTGATCAAATGTTAGAGTTTTAGAGTACAATGTGTTTGCTTATATATTTATTAATGTATTTATTAATCATTACATATTAATTAATACGTTTATATTAGATATATATATATTTGATGTACTCATTCCAGATACATATGATGTGTATATATAATGTATGTGTATGATATACATGGAATTAGTACATTAAATATATATTTAATAAATATATTAATATATATTCGATTTTATACACATACAAACACACACACACACACTTGTGGAATTAGTACATTAAATTTGCCATATTAATACTTTGCAGCTTTATTTATTAATTAAATATATTTTCAGTGCATGGCATCAACAATAGACAAGCACTCGGTCTCCAATTTGGAGCAGCTGGATTCACAACTTACTCGTGACACCCTCGTTTGTGCTGGGGAGCTGGCTTTTGTTTGACCAGACCTCCGTGCAGCACCTTGGAGCATTTCACTTCCTTAAATAAAGGGTGCTATAAAAATTGCAATTTCTATTTATTTTCAAATGTGATCCCGAGATTGAATGCAATGTGACCCTGGTTTTTCTAAAGCTGCAAAGTATTAATATGGCAAATTTAACGTACTAATTCCACACGTGTGTGTGTGTGTGAGTGTGTGTGTGAGTGAGTGTGTATATAAAATCAAATATTTATTAATATATTTATTAAATATATACTTAATGTACTAATTCCATATATATTATATACATACATTATATATACACATTATATGTATCTGGAATGAGTACATTAAATATATAAATATATTTAAATATATTTATATATTTAATATATTTATATATTTAATATATTTATATATTTAATGTACTCATTCCAGATACATATAATGTGTATATATAATGTATGTATATAATATATATGGAATTAGTACATTAAGTATATATTTAATAAATATATTAATAAATATTTGATTTTATATACACACTCACTCACACACACACTCACACACACACACACACACACACGTGTGGAATTAGTACGTTAAATTTGCCATATTAATACTTTGCAGCTTTAGAAAAACCAGGGTCACATTGCATTCAATCTCGGGATCACATTTGAAAATAAATAGAAATTGCAATTTTTATAGCACCCTTTATTTAAGGAAGTGAAATGCTCCAAGGTGCTGCACGGAGGTCTGGTCAAACAAAAGCCAGCTCCCCAGCACAAACGAGGGTGTCACGAGTAAGTTGTGAATCCAGCTGCTCCAAATTGGAGACCGAGTGCTTGTCTATTGTTGATGCCATGCACTGAATGAAACGTAGTGTCCTGGGGCCACACAGTCTAAGAATAAAGGGGAGGCCATTTAAAACTGAGGTGAGAAAAAACTTTTTCACCCAGAAGAGTTGTGAATTTGTGGAATTCTCTGCCACAGAGGGCAGTGGAGGCCGATTCACTGGATGAATTTAAAAGAGGGTTAGATAGAGTTCTAGGGGCTAGCGGAATCAAGGGGTACGGGGAGAAGGCAGGCACGGGTTACTGATTGTGGATGATCAGCCATGATCGCAATGAATGGCGGTGGCCTCCTCCTGCACCTATTTTCTATTAAGATTAAAGGTTCAAAATGTTATTTCAATGCATGCGTCGACTCCCAACACCCAAAATTGCAGAAAATAGTAACAATTCCTTCCTTTCACTTTTGCAAACTTACTGCCAGCAATAACATAATTTGTACAAGAAACACCTTGAGGTTTTTGCCTGAAATGCACCATGATGGGATGGTTCATACTATTTTTTTTGTTAAATGTGCTCTCTCACCCTCATTAGCCTTGCGTTTAGACTATCAATTACTTTTTTTTTAAATGAATGAATGAATGAATAAGTTTATTGGCCAAATATGTGCAGATACAAGGAATGTGCCTTGGTGCTCCGCTCACAAATGACAACACAAACATACAGTTAATAATTAAGAATAAAGCATAAACACATCAAAACAATAAGGATACACCATTACGGTCTAAACATGTGGGTGAAAATAAACCAGAGCAAAAAATGAGAGACTACAGACTTTGGTTATTGAGTAGAACTACTACTCGTGGGGAAAAAAAGCTGTTTTTATGTCTGGCTGTGGCTGCTTTGACAGTCCGGAGTCGCCTTCCAGAGGGAAGTGCTTCGAAGAGTTTGTAGCCAGGGTGAGAAGGGTCAGAGATGATCTTGCCCGCTCGCTTCCTGGCCCTTGCAGTGTACAGTTCGTCAATGGGAGGGAAGGTTGCAGCCAACAACCTTCTCAGCTGTGCGAACGATCTGGATGTCGTGCTTGGTAGCTTTAAATGATAATTTCTACCTGTTGAGGTTGAAAACTAAAACGCACTATTTTGTTCACAGATCCTGGAAAATTCAACTTCACTCCTCGGCTCTTTCTCCTCAGCAGCTCATCTGGAGAATTCATTGCCACCGAGTCCTTGTATCCTGCAAGAAATCCTGATATGGTTAATTCAATGCCATTTCTGCAAGAAGATCTGTACACGGCCCCACAGCCAGGTTAGTTGATCCATGCAGCCACATCTCAATGCCACAAAGACTTGTCCAATTTGGTTAGGAAGGAACTGCAGATGTTGGTTTTAAACCGTAGATAGACGCAAAAAGGATTGCGTTAATGTGCGGGGATCGCTGGTCGTTACGGACTCGGTGGGCCGAAGTGCCTGTTTCCGCGCTGTATCCCTAAACTAAACAAAAGAAAAATCTCTTCTGTTTTTTTTAAACTCTCAAAACTTGCTGTGTCTCCAACTGTTTCCAGTTGTGATGAGACTCTGCTTCCTCCTGACCAAGGGGGTACTTCTAGCATTTCCTGCAGTCATTCAACATTTCCATCTGCGATTGTGTTTAGCACGTGTTTGTATCGGTGTTTGAGTACAGACATTGAGCTATTTGATTTGTAGGAAGGAACAGCAGATGCTGGTTTTAAACCGTAGGTAGACGCAAAATGCTGGAGTAACTCAACGGGACAGGCAGCATTTCTGGTGAGAAGGAATGGGTGACGTTTCGGGTCTGAAGAAGGGTCTCGACCCGTAACGTCACCCATTCCTTCTCTCCAGAGATGCTGCCTGTCCCGCTGAGTTGCTCCAGCATTTTTGACCATCCAATTTGCTTATTAAGGCTCAGAACTGAAACTAGTTGGTGTCGTTTCAACTGATTCTTTCTGAAAGGCCCAGCTAATTGGGAATGGAATGGTAGGTTATATATGAATTCAGCAAAGCAGCGCCTTTACCACCTTAGACAGCTGAGGAAATTCAGTGTGTCTCTGAGGATCCTTCAATGCTTCTACTTTGGGGCTGTAGAGAGCATCCTGTCCGGCAACATTACAGTCTGGTTTGGGAACAACTCTGCCCAGGACAGGAAGGCCCTGCAGAGAGTAGTGCATTCGGCAGAACGCACCATGGGAACTACAGTGCATTCGGCAGAACGCACCATGGGAACTACACTCGCCCCCCTGCAGGACCTATACATCAGGAGGTGCAGATCCAGAGCAAGCAAGATCATGAGGGACCCCTACCACCCCAGCAACGGACTGTTCCAGCTGCTACGGTCAGGCAAACGCCTCCGCTGTCACGCTGTGAAAACGGAGAGGATGAGACGGAGTTTCTTCCCACAGGCCATCAGGACTGTCAACTTTTATAACTCCAGAGACTAAATTTTTGTCTACACTATAGTAACTTATTAACTTTATTTATATGCTGTAACTGTAATTCTTTTTTTGCACAATCCGCAGGCATTGCCACTTTCATTTCACTGCACATCGTGTGTGTGTATGTGACAAATAAACTTGACTTGACTTGACTTGAGTTGAGGGCTAAGGAAATGCTACATCATCAGAGTTGCTGCTTTTTAAACATGAAATTGAGTTCCCAGCTACTTTCTTGGGTTTAGTTTTTAGTTTAGAGATGCAGCACGGAAACAGGCCCTTCGGCCCACCCAACCCCTGAACCCGCACAGACCATCGATCCCCGCACATTAGCACTACCCTATACATACTAGGCACAATTTACACTTACACCCAGCCAATTAACCTACAAACCTGTCCGTCTTTGGAGTGTGGGAGAAAACCGAAGATCTCGGAGAAAACCCACGCAGGTCACGGGGAGAACGTACAAACTCCTCACAGGGTAGATGTAAAAGATGTCAACGTCTGAAGAAGGGTCTCGACCCGAAACGTCACCAATTCCTTCTCTCCAGAGATGCCGCCTGTCCCGCTGAGTTACTCCAGCATTTTGTGTCTCTTAGATGTTAAAGATCCACAAACAAAGATTCAACTGATTCTTTCTGAAAGGCCCAGCTAATTGGGAATGGAATGGTAGGTTATATGATTAGCTCGGCTTGGCAAGAGATTATAAACAAGCCACACAAGGAAACATTGTTGTTTGGAGGGAAGATGTTTCAAATTCAGCTGACTTACAGGATGCCAGAGGGGAGATGGGGATGGGTATTTTGTTGTGTGACTAAATGGAACGTGGCAGCACATGTTGATCAAGGAGTATTGCCTGCCTGCCCTCGCCAGTCGAGGCATTGTGTGTATGGAAGTGGTGTTGCAGCTTTATAACACTTTGGTTAGGCCACGTTTGGAGTGTTGTGTGAAGTCCTGGTCTCTGCATTACAGGAATAAGAGAAGCTTTGAAGAGGGTCCAGAAAGGGTTAATCATAATGCTGTCTGGATTAGAGAGTATTAGCTAAAAGGAGAGGTTGGAAAAAGGGGGACTGTTTTTTCTGGAGCGTTGGAGGTTGAGGGGAAACCTGATAGAAGTGTATAAAATTATAAGATAAGTAGACAGGGTAGACAGTCAGAACCTTTATCGTAGGGTGGAAAAGACTAGAGGGCAGGGCTTTACATTTCAGAGGAGGGAGGTTTAAAGCAGATGTGTGGGTCAAGTATTTTTTTATAGATAGAGTCGTGGGTGCCTTGAATGCGTTGCCGGGGTGGTGATGCAAGCAGAAATGGCAGTGACTTTTAAGAGGCCTTTCGATAGCCACCTCTTGGGCGGGACGGTGGCGCAGCGGTAGAGCTGCTACCTTACAGCGCCAGAGACCCGGGTTCGATCCCGACTACGGGTGCTTGTCTGTATAGAGTCTGCACGTTCTCCCCGTGACCTGCGTGGATTTTCTCCGAGATCTTCGGTTTCCTCCCACTCTCCAAAGACGTACAGTTTTGTAGGTTAATTGGTTTGGTATAAATGTAAATTGTCCGTAGTGTGTGTGTAGGATAGTGTAAGTGTGCGGGGATCGCTGGTCGGTGCGGACTCGGTGGGCCAAAGGGCCTATTTCCACGCTGTATCTCTAAACTATACTAAACCACAGTGTAGGTTTACTAGGTTAATTCCCGGAATGGCGGGACTATCATATGTTGAAAGACTGGAGCGACTAGGCTTGTATACACTGGAATTTAGAAGGATGAGAGGAGATCTTATCGAAACGTATAAGATTATTAAGGGGTTGGACACGTTAGAGGCAGGAAACATGTTCCCAATGTTGGGGGAGTCCAGAACCAGGGGCCACAGTTTAAGAATAAGGGGTAGGCCATTTAGAACTGAGATGAGGAAAAACTTTTTCAGTCAGAGAGTTGTGAATCTGTGGAATTCTCTGCCTCAGAAGGCAGTGGAGGCCAATTCTCTGCATGCATTCAAGAGAGAGCTAGATAGAGCTCTTAAGGATAGCGGAGTCAGGGGGTATGGGGAGAAGGCAGGAACGGGGTACTGATTGAGAATGATCAGCCATGATCACATTGAATGGCGGTGCTGGCTCAAAGGGCCGAATGGCCTCCCCCTGCACCTATTGTCTATTGTCTAACATTGTGAAGAGTCAACGACCCAAAGAAGCTCAATCTAAAAGACGTGGTTATGTACAACGCAGCATTAAATCAATGGACATTCATATTATCTTACATCTTTAGATTCTGAGATCCATCTGCTGCCACATGGAATTGATGCGAATTAGTCAAGGGTGTATTTTTGAAAACTGTTCAATCAAATTATCTGCCTTTGCAAATGAATTATAGTTTTAAAAAAATAAGCCCTGGCAATTCATTGGAAGAACTGGATTTTATTTTGAAAAATGCCATAATTAAACCATATCAGATTTCAATAATTGGCTAAAAGACACAAATGCACAATTGTTAAAATGAAACCAATCTGGAAAATACTTGAACATCCCTTAATGTAATATAAACCATAATTTATTCAAGTCATATATTCCGCAGTGTGTTGTACAGTTGCAAAAGTTTGTTTATCTTGGAGATTTATAGTGCAGTTTTGTAAGAATAATTAAGGTAGGAATTTTCATTAAAATAGATCACTCTTGCACTCTTCAAAACATAGAACTTGGTAAATAGCCGGATTGCTTTCAGAAGAAATAGAAAGTTTAAACCTGCTTACAATTTAAATTGTGTGGATTGTTTTGTTGAGTCTTTTAACAATTGATTGTACTATAGAGTCATAAAGTCTCACAGCATGGAAACACACCCTTCGGCCCAACTTGCCCACACCAGCCAACATGTCTCATCTACATTAGAGCCACCTGCCTGTGTTTGACCCATATCCCTCCAAACCTATCCGTGTACCTGTCTAACAGTTTCTTAAACGTTGGGATAGTCCCAGCCTCAACTACCTCCTCTGGCAGCTGGTTCCATCCTCCCAGCACCCTGTGTGT
Organism: Rhinoraja longicauda; assembly: GCF_053455715.1. Classification (NCBI taxonomy): domain Eukaryota; kingdom Metazoa; phylum Chordata; class Chondrichthyes; order Rajiformes; family Arhynchobatidae; genus Rhinoraja; species Rhinoraja longicauda. Next base: position 108,831,315 of record NC_135954.1, on the reverse strand, counting down.
GAAAAATCTGCCCCTCAGATTCCTATTAAATCATTTCCCTTTCACCTTAAACCTAAGTCCCCCGGTTCTGAATTCCCCTCCTCTGGGCAAGAGACTCTGTGCGTCTACTTGATCTATTCCCCGAGTCCTGGCAACATCCTCATAAATCTTCACAGTGCCCGCTCCAGATTGACAACATCTTTCCGATAACATGGTTGCCCAGAACTGAACACAAGGCTCTAAATATGGCCTCAGCAACGTCTTATACAACTGGAACACGACCTCCCATCTTCTATACTCAATACTCTGACTGATGAAGGCCAATGTGCCAAAAGCCTTTTTGACCACCCTATCTACCTGCGACTCCACCTTCAGGGAACCATGCACCTGCACTCCCAACGGTCTGAAGAAGGGTCTCGACCCGAAACCTCACCCGTTCCTTCTCTTCAGAGATGTTGCCTGACCCGATGAGTTAGTCCAGCATTTTGTGTCTACCTGCACTCCTAGATCCCTCTGCTCTACAACACTCCCCAGACCCCGGCCATTCACTGTGTACCTGCACTCCTAGATCCCTCTGCTCTACAACACTCCCCAGACCCCGGCCATTCACTGTGTAGGTCCGGCCCGTGTCTGAAGAAGGGCCTCGACTAGAAACGTCACCCATTCCTTCTCTCCTGAGATGCTGCCTGACCCGCTGAGTTACTCCGGCATTTTGTGTCTACCTCGGGCCCATGTTAGACTTCCCAAAATGTTGATCATTCTAATGGATGTAATTCCACTTCTCATTGGATTTTAGGAGTTACTAGACAAAGTGACCCAAAGTTGGGCCCAAACCTCTCCTGCATTGGTGCAGGAGCACCCCTCTCTCCTCAACCCTCCTTCCCCTCTCCCTTCTCCCCCCTTCCCCCCTCCCTCCTCCTCCCCACCCTCTCCCCTCCTTTTAAACTTTAATATGTGAATAACTTTAAAAATATAACACCGATTTCAATAAAACTACTTGCATTACCACTAAAGTGATGACGGTGAGTAAGGTGGGCCTAAAATTGTCGCGCTATAGTGTACCGTTTTGGCTGAAGTTCAGTCACAAACAAGATAACAAACGAGAGTTTTAGTATATAGATTTTGCTTGGGTTTCAAGAAGCCTTCAGTTCATTGACATATAAAATGCTTCTATGTTCTGTGTGCAGCTTTATTCCTGGTGGACAATCACCATGAGGTGTACCTCTGGCAGGGCTGGTGGCCAACGGAAAATGAAATAACAGGCTCTGCCCGCATCCGCTGGGATACAGATCGGAAATGTGCCATGGAGACAGTCTTGCAATACTGCAAAGGTACACCCCTAACATTCTCCTTTGTAAATGACTATTGGAGTTCACTGACTTTAATCTACACTCCAGGGAGAGTATTGGTGGTTTCTCTTCAGCTGCTTCGTCATGGCCTCCCCCTTCCCCCTCCCGTCCTCGTAAGGTCATAAGTGTCCATTTGGCCCATCGAGTCTACTTCGCCATTCAATCATGGCTGATCTATCTTCCCTCCCTAACCCCATTCTCTTGCCTTCTCCCCTTAATCCTTGACACCCGTACGAATCAAGAATCTATCTATCTCTGCCATAAAAATATCCATCGTCTTCCCCTCCACAGCCTTCTGCGGCAAAGAATTCCAGCAGGTTCACCACCCTCTGACTGAAGAAATTCCTCCTCATCTCCTTCCTAAAAGAACGTGCTATTGAGGGCGTGCAGCGTAGGTTTACTAGGTTAATTCCCGGAATGGCAGGACTGTCATATGTTGAAAGACTGGAGCGACTAGGCTTGAGGATGAGAGGAGATCTTATCGAAACGTATAAGATTATTAAGAGGTTGGACACGTTAGAGGCAGGAAACATGTTTCCAATGTTGGGGGGAGTCCAGAACAAGGGGCCACAGTTTAAGAATAAGGGGTAGGCCATTTAGAACTGAGATGAGGAAAAACTTTTTCAGTTAGAGAGTTGTGAATCTGTGGCACAACTCAGAAGGCAGTGGAGGCCAATTCTCTGAATGCATTCAAGAGAGAGCTCGATAGAGCTCTTAAGGATAGCGGAGTCAGGGGGTATGGGGAGAAGGCAGGAACGGGGTACTGATTGAGAATGATCAGCCATGATCACATTGAATGGCGGTGCTGGCTCAAAGGGCCGAATGGCCTCCTCCTGCACCTATTGTCTATTGTCTAACGTCCATTTATTCTGAGACTATGACCTCTGGGCCTAGACTCTCCCACTAGGGGAAACATCCTCTCCACATCCACTCTATCCAAGCCTTTCACTATCCGGTACATTTCAATGAGGTCCCCCCACCTCATCCTTCTAAATGCCAGCGAGCACAGGCCCAGTGCAGTCAAACCCTCTTTATTAATCTTTTCCTCCATTTCAAGAACTTACTTATAACCAGACAGTGTGAGAGAAATCTTTTAACGTGAGAACATTAAATTCTGCCTCTTGCAATTGTTTCTGGAAAAGCGACATTAGATGCTTGGCTTTGAATCACACATTTTGGGATTAGTTTGTTTGATTCTTTAGTAATATGCTTCATTCATGACAGGTCAGGCGAGGAATAGAATTTTTAAAAGTTGTGTTGTTTGAGCCGGCCCTGTTTTATGGATGACTTCTGTAAAACTGGGCAAATATAGTATAGGAGTATAGGAGCAGGGAGGTTCTGCTGCAGTTGTACAGGGCATTGGTGAGACCACACCTGGAGTATTGCGTACAGTTTTGGTCTCCTAATCTGAGGAAAGACATTCTTGCCATAGAGGGAGTACAGAGAAGGTTCACCAGATTGATTCCTGGGATGGCAGGACTTTCATATGAAGAAAGACTGGATAGACTCGGCTTTAGAAGATTGGAATTTAGAAGATTGGGGGGGGATCTTACAGAAACTTACAAAATTCTTAAGGGGTTGGACAGGCTAGATGCAGGAAAATTGTTCCCGATGTTGGGGAAGTCCAGAACAAGGGGGCACAGTTTAAGGATAAGGGGGAAGTCTTTTAGGACCGAGATGAGAACGTTTTTTTTCACACAGAGAGTGGTGAATCTGTGGAATTCTCTGCCACGGAAGGTAGTTGAGGCCAGTTCATTGGCTATATTTAAGAGGGAGTTAGATGTGGCCCTTGTGGCTAAAGGGATCAGGGGGTATGGAGAGAAGGCAGGTACGGGATACTGAGTTGGATGATCAGCCATGATCATATTGAATGGCGGGGCAGGCTCGAAGGGCCGAATGGCCTACTCCTGCACCTATTTTCTATGTTTCTATGTTACTGCTTATCCTAGTACTTCAACGTGCCGAATAATAAAAGGTCTGGAGAGAACGGATGCAGAGAATGATCCCAGCGGTTTACAAGAATGATCCCAGGAATGAGTGGGTTAGCATATCATCAGCGTTTGATGGCACTGGGCCTGCACTCGCTGGAGTTTAGAAGGATGAGGGGGGACCTCATTGAAACTTACTGAACAGTGAAAGTCCTGGATAGAGTGGATGTGGAGAGGATGTTTCCACTAGTGGGAGAGTCTAGGACCAGAGGGCGCAGCCTCAGAATTAAAGGACGTTTCTTTAGAAAGGAGATGAGGAGGAATTTCTTTAGCCAGAGGGTGGTGAATCTGTGGAATTTATTGCCGCAGAAGGCTGTGTAGACTGTCAATGGATATTTTTAAGGCCGAGATTGATAGATTCTAGATTAGTACAGGTGTCAGGAGAATGGGTTTAGGAGGGGAAGATAGATCAGCCACGATTGAATGGCGGAATAGACTTGATGGGCCGAATGCTCTAATACTGCTCCTATCACTAATGAACTTGTATCTGCCATATTTCGCTCATTCTTAACACCTTATGTTCTTTATGGCATGTGAGTGCAATTGTGATCCGATCACATCCTCCGTATACAGATCAATAAATCGTCATGTGATAGGAGCGGAATTAGGCCATTCGGCCTATCAAGTCTGCTGCACCGTTCAATCATGGCTGATCTATCTCTCCCTCCTATCTCCATTCTCCTGCCTTCTCCCCATAACCCCTGACACCTGTACTAATCCAGAATCTATCTCTGCCTTAAAAATATCCATTGTCTTGGCCTCCACAGCCTTCTGTGGCAATGAACTCCACAGATTCACCACCCTCTGACTAAGGAAATTCCTCCTCATCTCCTCCCTAAAGGAACGTCCTTTAATTCTGAGGCTATGACCTCTGGTCCTAGACTCTCCCACTAGTGGAAATATCCTTTCCATATCCACTCTATACAAGCCCTTCACTGTTCGGTTAGTTTCAATGAAGTCCCACCCTCATCCTTCTAAACTCCAGCGAGTACAGGCCCAGTGCTGTCAAACGCTCATCATATGCTAAGCCACTCCTTCCTGCGATCATTCTTGTAAACCTCCTCTGGACCCTCTCCAGAGCCAGCACATCCTTCCTCAGATTTGGTCCTTCCACGATTGCTCACAATACTCCAAATGCGGCCTGACCAACGTCTTTTGGAGCCTCAGCTTACTGCCACACCCATTGTCCTGCATGTTAGGCTGTAATTTTTGTCTCGGGTGATTTTAATTACAATTGTGGTCTGACATGCGTTGACTTTCCCATTGTTTGATCACAGTAAAGAACGCAAAGAAACCACCAAAGTCCTACCTGATACACGCGGGTTTCGAACCACTGACCTTTACGAACATGTTTCCCAGCTGGGAGCACAGGGAAGATGTGGCAGAGATCACCGAAAAGGTGTGAAGAGTTTAATCGATTATTTTTTTTAATTAATATTATGAATCAAAAATTTTAAATAAATCTAAAATTTTAATAGTTAAAATGTAATGAATTTAAAAGTATTCATGCGTTTTAGCATTTTAATAAACTGTAGTTTTTTAAAATAATGATATGTTTTAATAAATAATATTTATTATTAATTGGGATATTTGCTACTATCCCAAATCTTGTTCAAAATTCATCTTTGTAAAAAAAATCCCCAATGTTTGTACATCCTAGGAAGCTGAAGTCTGCAATAAAATAATTTTGGTGGAGGATGTGTTGCACAAGCTGTGCCAGACACAGTACTCGCTGGACGAACTTCAAGCCCGCCCTCTGCCGGAGGGTGTTGATCCACTGAAGCTTGAAATTTACCTGACGGATGACGACTTCCAGGTAAACTTCGTGCTCACCTTTCAAAATGGCTGCCGTAAAGGCCTTGTGAGGACAGGCTGTGACAGTTTAGTTTAGTTTAGAGACACGGCGCGGAAACAGGCCCTCTCGGCCCACCGGGTCCGCGCCGACCAGCGATCCCCCGCACATTAACGCTATCCTACACCCAACAGGGACAATTTTTACATTCACCGATCCAATTAACCTACAAACCTGTACGTCTTTGGAAAGATGCTATGTCATGTTAATGACCAGCTTCACAAGTTCAGCCTTTTTCAAAATACCCATGTTCATTTCTTCCTCCAGCTTTCATCGCATATTCTGGACCACTTCCCTACTTTAGTTTAGTTTAGAGACACAGCGCGGAAACAGGCCCTTCGGCCCACCGAATCCGTGCCGACCAGCAATCCCCGCACATTAACACTATCCTACAACCACTAGGGACTATTTACACTTATACCAAGCCAATTAACCTTCAAACCTGTACTCAGTTGAGTGTGGGAGGAAACCGAAGATCTCGGAGAAAACCCACGCGGGTCACGGGGAGAACGTGCAAACTCCGTACAGACAGCACCTGTAGTCGGGATCGAACCCGAGTCTCAGGCACAGCAAGCGCTGTAAGGCAGCAACTCTACCGCTGCGCCACCCTGCCGCCCTCTTGTTAATATAATGGCATTGAGTTTTAAAATTAAAACTGCACTGGGCCTGTATTCGCTGGAGTTTACATGTGGAGAGGATGCTTCCACCAGTGGGAGATTTTAGGAGCAGAGACTTTAGCCTGCGAATAAAAGGACGTACCTTTAGAAAGGAGATAAGAAGATTTTCTTTAGTCAGAGGGTGGTGAATCTGTGGAAGACATAGCCACAGAAGGCTGTGGAGGCCAAGTCAGTGGATATTTTTAAGGCAGAGATTGACAGATTCTTGATTAGTACGGGGGTCAGGGGTTATGGGGAGAAGGCAGGAGAATGGGGTTGAGAGGGGAAGATAGATCTGCCATGATTGAATGGTGGAGTAGACTTGATGGGCCAAATGGCCTAATTCAGCTCCAAGAACCTATGAGTTTTGCAGCACCTATTGTTGTTCCCTTTCTTGCAATACTGGCCACCATTTTCTCATTCTTTCTCTGTATTTAACTATGGCGTGTCAATGAAATTCGTCCTTGCCATTAGCTTATCATTCCCATGAACACAATACAAGCAGAGAATAAAATAATTATTATTTTAATTGTATAAATTAATAACTGAAATACTTGTGCAAAAACCAATTAATAAAGTGCTTTTAAAATGGCTTCCTTTTTCCAAAGCAATGGTTTCCCTTCTTCCATAATGGATCGAGATCTTGGCCAAACCCACTCCATTTTCTGACCTATTCCTCTCACCCACTCTTCTTCCACTCAGTGTGAGGTAAAAAAAACTTGCCCGGTACCTTCTCCCTAAATGCTCTCCTGTTTTTTATAATAAGCTTTGGATAATCTTTAAACCAACTCATCTCTGGATCTCTGGCGCTGCGAACCTCTGTCTCACCTGGAAAGACTGTTTGGGTCCTTGGATGGAGTTGAGGGGGGAGGTAAAGGGACAGGTGTTGCATCTCGTGCGGTTGCAGGGGAAAGTGCCCGGGGATGGGGTAGTTTGGGTAGGAAGGGATGAGTGGACCAGGGAGTTACGGAGGGAACGGTCTCTGCGGAGCGCAGAAAGGGGAGGAGATGGGAAGATGTGGCCAGTAGTGGGGTCCCGTTGGAGGTGACGGAAATGTTGGAGGATGATTTGTTGGATACGCTGGCTGATGGGGTGGAAGGTAAGAACGAGGGGGATTCTGTCCTCATAGGACATCCCCCTTCCTGTCCCACTGTCTTCTTGGCTCCACCTATACCCTTTCTTTGTCCCCCCCCCCCCCCCCCTGATATCAGTCTGAAGAAGGGTCTCGACTTGAAACATCACCCATTCCTTCTCTCCTAGATGCTGCCTGACCTGCTGAGTTACTCCAGCATTTTGTGAGGCCAATTACTAGTGTTTACTAGGTGAGGATGAAAAGCTGGTGTGACTTGGGTGGGGGAGGGATGGAGAGAGAGGGATTACTTGAAGTTAGAGAAATCAATATTCATACCACTGGGTTGTAAGCTGCCCAAGCAAAATATGAGGTGCTGTTCCTCTAATTTGCATTTAGCCTCACTCTGACAGTGGAGAAGGCCCAGGACAGAAAGGTCAGTGTGGGAATGGGAGGGGGAGTTAAAGTGTTTGACAACCGGGAGATCAGGTCAGTCCAGGCAGACTGAAACCAGGTTTTTTTTTCCAGTTCAAACCAGGCTTAGTTTTAATTCCACGCGACAACAGTCTGGCCTAAATCCTAATGAGAGCAACCTGCGGAAAAATTTATCTGAAGCCTCCTGCTTATAGAAACATATAAAATTCTTAAGGGGTTGGAGAGGCTAGATGCGGGAAGATTGTTCCCGATGTTGGGGAAGTCCAGAACCAGGGGTCACAGCTTAAGGATAAGGGGGAAGTCTTTTAGGACCGAGATGAGAAAACATTTCTTCACACAGAGAGTGGTGAATCTGTGGAATTCTCTGCCACAGAAGGCAGTTGAGGCCAGTGCATTGGCTATATTTAAGAGGGAGTTAGATGTGGCCCTTGTGGCTAAAGGGATCACGGGGTATGGAGAGAAGGCAGGTACAGGTTACTGAATTGGATGATCAGCCATGATCATATTGAATGGCGGTGCAGGCTCGAAGGGCCGAATGGCCTACTCCTGCACCTATTTTCTATGTTTCTATGTTTCTATGCTCGTTTTCTGTCGAATAATTTGCTGGAGTCGGTTCCTTCGTTTTTCTAGTTTAATTTTTAATCCCCCACTGTCCCCTGTTTAATGTTTCTAGTTCATTAGCCTTGGAATATTTTCTACCCCATGCGCTGCTAGTGAATGAAGTTTAACTTGGTGGTTTGTTCCTACACAGACCGCACTCGAAATGACACGAGAGGAGTTCCGTGACCTGCCCTCCTGGAAACAAGTTAAACTGAAGAAAGCAAAAGGACTGTTTTGAGCAATTTGTCGAAACTGGACATTTTTTAATTTTTGAAACAACAAGAAAAAAACTTGCTTAGCAATCAATGGAGCTCTTCGCAGAAGATCACGTTAATATCCGTGATCTGGTCAGTGGAACATGGTATTAAAAATAAATTGCACATTCAGGGCAGTGACGCCTTTGTTGTGGGCGGGAGGGGGAAAATCTTGTCCGTTTTTTTTGCATGTTATGGGAAGCTCTCTGGGTTTTAACAGTATTGACATAATGAAATTGTGCTGTCATATGCATTTGACTTCCGAATGCACAAGATGCTATTCAACAATATCCTGCCTATGTATCTTGAAGGTGATATATTTTGTAAAGTGTTACTTTGTGTCTAGCAGATAGTAAATCATAAAGAGTTTATATTTATATAATACAATATGAAAAGTGACTACGGTCTAATGACGAAATATTTAAATTGTTAATGACAGTATATTCACTTTAGACGACCTTAGCATTAACCAGAAATTACAATAGCTCGCTGAAGCAAGCTGCTTGTACTGAGTTTTTAAAAACACATCAAGTATTTTTTTTTGCATTCTGATAATCATACGGTTGACTTCAGGCACCGAACCATGCCACCAGTACTGTTCAGTGCTGTTATTGGACAAAATGTATTTATGGTATGAATTAATGGAAAAACTGCGCAAATCAAGTAACTTTTTATGTGAATCTACAAAAATTGTATAGTGCCTTGTTTTTGTGTACAGTTTCTACTACTTAGCAGATGTCTGAATTTTGATGGAAGCAGGTGGCTAGAAAGAAAAAGCCTCGTTCAGTTAACTTGTAATCTGGGAGATGGAAGAGTCTCTGTTTATAATACTCATCGGCCTAACAAACCTTTTTTTTTTGTGATACAATTTAGAGAAATAAAAGTTGACGAATGGATTTTTATTTCCTGGGGTATGTTTCCCTTGCAGCTTGTTCTCAGGGCGTTTTGAAAAGTGAAGCGAAGCTTCTGAGTCCTGTTCCGTCGAGAAAATCTCCTCAAAATAGCTGAATGCTGCAACTCTGATCAGCCATGATCACATTGAATGGCGATCACATTGAATGGCACCTATTGTGCTGGAGTAGACCATTCGGCCATTTGAGCCAGCACCGCCAGCACCAGTCTTTTGTCTATTGCAATTGATCCTGATCGAAGGGGCAATCACAATCAGCGCATTTGAATTCCACCATCACAGGCAGTCACTCACGTTCCACCAGCCTCCCCCGTGATGGCATTTAATACCAACTTTTACTCGGGTGCTCAGTGAAATAGTCTAGATCCAACTTTGGCCATTAAACAGCAGTTACTGAGTTTAGTTTAGGTTAGTTTAGAGATACAGCGCGGGAACAGGCCCTTCGGCCCACCGAGTCAGCGCCGACCAGCGATCCCCACACATTAACGCTACCCTACACCCACTAGGGCCAATTTACACTTATAACAAACCAATTAACCTACGTACCTGCACGTCTTTGGAGTGTGGGAGGAAACCAAAGATCTCAGAGAAAACCCACGCGGTCACGGGGAGAGCGTACAAACCCCGTACAGACGGCGCCCGTAGTCGGGATCGAACTCCGGCGCTGCAAGCTCTGTAAGGCGGCAACTCTACCGCTGCGCCACCGTGCCGAGTTGGTGGAAGTGGTCATGAATTTTGAGAAGACATTTGGGTAAGAGAAGCGAAGCAGCGCTCAAAAAGTACAGGGAGGCTCCTCAATTAGAAGGCAGAACGTAGAACAAGGTAGACACAAAATGCTGGAGTAACTCAGCGGGACAGGCAGCATCTCTGGAGAGAAGGAATGGGTGACGTTTCGGGTCGAGACCCTTCTTCAGTCTGAAGAAGGATCTCGACCCGAAACGTCACCCGCTCCTTCTACCCAGAGCCATTGCCTGTCCCGCTGAGTCGCTCCAGCATTTTGTGTCTACAATGTAAACCAGCATCCTTCCTACACATTTTGTCTGCTCCACATCCCCGAAATCCCCTCAAGGTATGTATACCTTCGCTGAAGAAGTTCTCCTCCCAGTCTGAAGAAGGGTCTCGACACGAAACGCCACACATTGTACCGCTGAGTTACTCCAGCATTTTGTGTCTATCTTTAAGGTAAACCAGCATCTGCAGTTCCCCCCTACAAAGAGTACAGAACAGGAACAGGCCCTTCAGCCCATCATGTCTGTGGCCAAACATGATACCAACCTACTCTCCTCTGCCTGCTCATGATGCATATCCCTCCATTCCTTGTACATTCAAAAGCCTCTTAAACCCCGCTATCACATAGAAACATAGAAAATAGGTGCAGGAGTAGGCCATTCAGCCCTTCGAGCCTGCACCGCCATTCAATATGATCATGGCTGATCATCCAACTCAGTATCCCGTACCTGCCTTCTCTCCATACCCCCTGATCCCTTTAGCCACAAGGGCCACATCTAACTCCCTCTTAAATATAGCCAATGAACTGGCCTCAACTACCTTCTGTGGCAGAGAATTCCACAGATTCACCACTCTCTGTGTGAAAAAAAACTTTCTCATCTCGATCCTAAAAGACTTCCCCCTTATCCTTAAACTGTGGCCCCTTGTTCTGGACTTCCCCAACATCGGGAACAATCTTCCTGCATCTAGCCTGTCCAACCCCTTAAGAATTTTGTAAGTTTCTATAAGATCCCCCCTCAATCTTCTAAATTCCAGCGAGTACAAGCCGAGTCACATCTGCTTCCACCACACATTCGCGAATCCAGGCAGCATTATGAATTTTTTTTTTAAAGCAACAAAGTGCTGGAGTAACTCAGCAGGTCAGGCAGCATCTCTGGAGAACAAGGACAGGTGACGTTTCTGGTCGGGACCTTTCTTCAGATTCCTGAATGCAGACATCTGACTCTGAAGAGGGGTCCTGACCTGAAACGTCGCCTGTACATGTTCTCCAAAGATGCTGCCTGAGCCACTGAGTTACTCCAGCACACGGTGTCTTTTTATTGTAAACCAGTTCGTTATGCCAGCAGTATCTTAAACCTCTCCTGCTTCCCCCACCCCCGTAAAGCCTTCCCATCCTGAGTGATGGGCAGCTGAAAGTGCACAAAGTGTGGCCAAGCCAACGTTTTAAAATAGTTACTAGACCAAGTGGACCAGTTGGGCCCAAACCTCTCCTGTATTGGTGCAGCACCGTCTCCTCCCCACCCTCCCCTCACCCCCCTCCCCACCCCCCCTTCCTCCCCCTCCCCTCCCCCCTTCCCCTCCCCCCCTTCCTCCCCCTCCCCTTCCTCCCCCTCCCCTCCCCCCCTTCCTCCCCCTCCCCTCCCCCCTTCCCCTCCCCCTCACTCCATCCCCATCAACCCCCCTTAGACTCCCCCCTGCCCTCCCACCCGAGGAGATAGATTTAAACTTTAAAAATGTGAATAACATTTTAAATATAACAGCAATTTCAATGAAACTTCTTCCATTAGCACTATAGGGTCGACGGTGAGCAAGGTGGGCCTAAAATTGTTGCGTTATCATGAAACCTTTTGGCTATAGTTCAGGAACAAACAAACGAGAGTTTTAGTATATAGATAACACAACTTCCTGCCCCTTGTACTCAATGCCCCAGACAACAAAGGCACGTAGAGTATTCCATTCGCCTTCTTTACTACTCTTATCTACTTGTATTGCCACTTTCAAGTGCCATGGGCTTTGACCCCAGGATCCCTCAGTACTACTGTTAAGGGTCTTGCCATTAATTGTTTAGCTTTCAATTTGGAGACACAGCGCGGAAACAGGTCCTTCGGCCCTCCGTGCCCGCAACGACCAGCGAACCACGCACATTAACGCAAGCCCACACACACCCACTAGGGACAATTTACATTTATACCAAGAAAATTGACCTACAAACCTGTACGGCTTTGGAGTGCGGGAGGAAACCGAAGATCTCGGAGAAAACCCACGCAGGTCACGGGGAGAACGTACAAACTCCGTACAGACGGCGCCCGTAGTCAGGATCGAACCTGAGTCTCCAGCGCTGCATTCGCTGTAAAGCAGCAACTCTACCGTTGCGCCACCGTGCCGCCCTATCTGTAACTGATCAGTCCACATCTGTAACTGATCAATATCCTGCCTTAACCTTTGTCTGCCTTCCTCACTTTCCTGAGTTAAAAGCTCATAGATTTATACAGCAGAGAAATGGTTCTTAGACAATAAACAACAGACAATAGGTGCAGGAGGAGGCCATTCGGCCCTTCGAGCCAGCACCGCCATTCAATGTGACCATGGCTGATCATTCTCAATCAATACCCCGTTCCTGCCTTCTCCCCATACCCCCTGACTCCGCTATCCTTAAGAGCTCTATCCAGCTCTCTCTTGAATGCATTCAGAGAATTGGCCTCCACTGCCTTCTGAGGCAGAGAATTCCACAGATTCACAACTCTCTGACTGAAAAAGTTTTTCCTCATCTCCGTTCTAAATGGTTTACCCCTTATTCTTAAACTGTGGCCCCTGGTTCTGGACTCCCCCAACATTGGGAACATGTTTCCTGCCTCTAACGTGTCCAACCCTTTAATAATCTTATATGTTTCGATGAGATCCCCTCTCATCCTTCTAAATTCCAGTGTATACAAGCCTAGTATCCGGCCCATCAAAGCTACACTGACGTATCAAGCATGTATTTTTGCAGTAATCCTACCCTCACCCATTTTACATGCTCGATTGGACTCACCAGCCTGCATGCTTGGACTCACCAGCCTGCATGCTTGGAATCACCAGCCTGCATGTCTGCATGCTTCAGACATCTGACTCTGAAGAAAGGGTCCTGACCTGAAACATCGCCGATACATATTCTCCAAAGATGCTGCCTGACCCACTTCGTTACTCCTTTTAGGACGTGGGAGGAAACCAAAGGAAACCCGCACAGTTGCAAAGAGCACATGCAAACTCCACGCAGACAGCACAGAAGCATTAATCCTAATCATTCACTGAGGGTGTACAATATCATGAGAGGAACAGATTGGGTAAACGCACAGAGTCTCTTGTCCAGAGCAGGGGAATTGAGAATCAGAGTACATAGGTTTAAGGAGAAGGGGGAAAGATTTAATAGGAATCTGAGCTGTATTTTTGTTACAAAGGGTGGAGGGTGGATGGAACAAGCTGCCAGAGGATGTAGTTTAGGCAGGTACTATCACAATGTTGAAGACACATTTGGACAGGTACATGGATAGGACTGGTTTAGAGGGATATGGGCCAAATGCAGGAAGTGGGACTAGTGGAGATAGGACACGGTGGGCAAGTTGGGCCTGTTTCCACACTGTATGACCCTATGATCAGTGGAGTTCGTCATAAACCTCCCGCCTGAATATTGTCCTTCCACCACACAGGTGATGTTTTTAGAGTCATAGTGATACGGCGTGGAAACAGGCCCTTCATAGAGTGATACAGTGTGGAAACAGGCCCTTCATACAGTGATACAGTGTGGAAACAGGCCCTTCATAGAGTTATAGTGATACAGTGTGGAAACAGGCCCTTCGGCCCAACTCGCCCACACCGGCCAACAATGTCCCAGCTACACTAGTCCCACTTGCCTGCGCTTGGTCCATAACCCTCCAAACCTGTCCTATCCATGTACCTGTCCAACTATTTCTTAAACGATGTGATAGTCCCAGCCTCACCACCTCCTCTGGCAGCTCGTTCCATACACCCACCACCCTCTGTGTAAAAAAGTTACCCCTCGGATTCCTATTAAATCTTTTCCCCTTCACCTTGAACCTATGTCTTCTGGTCCTCGATTCCCCTACTCTGGGTAAGAGACTCTGTGCATCTACCCGATCTATTCCTCTCATGATTTTGTACGCCTCTATAAGATCACCCCTCATCCTCCTGGGCTCCATGGAATAGAGACCCAGCCTACTCAACCTCTCCCTGTAGTTCACACCCTCTAGTCCTGGCAACACCCTCGTAACTCTTTTCTGAACCCTTTCAAGCTTGACAATATCTTTCCTATAACATGGTGCCCAGAGCTGAACACAATATTGTAAATGCGGTTTTATATTAGCTTTGCCCCATTCCAGCCACCATCTCTTTTCAGTATCTTGCATGATTTTAAGAAGTGTGCACATGTGGCAAATGTTTGGAACTAGCCAGTTGATTTACTGTGTGTTGGAAGGAACTGCAGATGCTGGTTTACACCGAAGACAGACACAAAATGCTGGAGTAACTCAGCGGGACAGGCAGCATCTCTGGAGAGAAGAAATGGGTGACGTTTCGGGTCGAGCCCCTTCTTCAGACTGTGCTGTGATTTACTGTGTGCCCTGCTTTTGAAAATTGAATTTCACCCATTGCCTCCCTTTGAAGAATAGTTGGATTGGCACATTAACTAACCGTTAAACTCACTGCAGGAAGTCAAATTGAGTCATTAAACTCAAGTACCTTTTAATGTGGTAATTATTTAACTACAAATTAACCCTTCGAGGCCAGAGGGGGAATCGTTCAAGCTCTTTCTTTGTTGTCAGTTCAAACCTTTTTAATGTCAAAGACCAAGTGGACCCGTTGGGCCCAAACCTCTCCTGCATTGGTGCTGCACCCCCCCCTCCCCCCCCCCCCCCCTCTCTCCTATACCCCCCCCTCCTCTCTCCCTTCTCCCCCACTCGCCCCTCCTCCCTCCTCCCCTCCCCCTCCCCTCCTTTTAAACTTTAAAATGTGAATAACTTTAAAAATATAACACGGATTTCAATAAAACTACTTGTATTATGACTAAAGTGACAATGGTGAGTAAGGTGGGCCTAAAATTGTCGCACTATCGTGTACCATTTTGCCTGAAGTTCAGTAACAAACAAGATAACAAACGAGAGTTTTAGTATATAAACATAGCACAAAAAGTAAGGACATTTGTGTTTGGTAGATTATTTCTTTGTTGTAACAATGCTTCTTGGCAATAAATCTTATACCGTTGGAAAGCCTGTTTATTTCCCTTTTAAATGGTGCCACATTTGTAAGGAACATGCATTTGTGGGATGAGCAGCAGAGCTGAGTATATGGGTCACGCCCATGAAAAATTTGCCAAATCTTCTCTGCCAATGCCAAACAGCTTATTCTGCTGTTGCTATTGACTCTTGTTTTGAGCTTCTGGTACCCCCAGGTGCTGACAAGAATGGGATGCCATCCCACAACAGTGTGTGACCAGGCTGGTGACCAGCATGAGGAGGAGGTGCCAGGCTGTTATGGCTGTGTATGGTTCTACCACACGCTACTGTGGCTCCTGTTTATTAAATGAATAAATTGTTAAATTGCCAATATGTCTTGTTTCTTCAGACTTCAATCATCCAATCCACCAAACAACACCGAACAAGAGTCAATGGCAGAATAAGCTGTTTGGCATTGGCAGAGAAGATTTGGCAGATTTTTCATGGGCGCAACCCACATACTCAGCTCTGCTGCTCATCCCACAAATGCATGTTCCTTACAAATGTGGCACCATTTAAAAGGGAAATAAACAGGCTTTCCAACGGTATAAGATTTATTGCCAAGAAGCATTGTTACAACAAAGAAATAATCTACCAAACACAAATTTCCTTACTTTTTGTGCTATGTTTAGATATAAAGAATCGTTATCTTTGGATTTTTTTGTTTCCATAACCCAGTGTTTCCTGATTTGACATTCATCCACCAATTCAATAGTGCGTCATTTGGCACATCTGCAACTGCACAGTGAAATTCATTTTGCATGGATCACACATCCAGGTGCCGCCATTTTTGGTGACATTTTCCAAAGTCCGATCTCAATGAACAGGTCACCTATCTCATGCATTGTGAGGTGGCTGAATCCTAGCTAAATTTCTTCTGTATAAATTTACCTTCTGTCTGCATCAATAGCAAGCACCTATTTAGTTTATTCTAGTCACCTTTGGGAATTCGGGCTTATTAACGCAGTCTTGAAGACAATAGACAATAGGTGCAGGAGGAGGCCATTCGGCCCTTCGAGATAGCACCACCATTCAATGTGATCATGGCTGATCATTCTCAATCAGTACCCCTTTCCTGCCTTCTCCCCATACCCCCTCTATCTAGCTCTCTCTTGAATGCATTCAGAGAATTGGCCTCCACTGCCTTCTGAGGCAGAGAATTCCACAGATTCACAACTCTCTGACTGAAAAAGTTTTTCCTCATCTCAGTTCTAAATGGCCTACCCCTTATTCTTAAACTGTGGCCCCTGGTTCTGGACTCCCCAACATTGGGAACATGTTTCCTGCCTCTAACGTGTCCAACCCCTTAATAATCTTATACGTTTCGATAAGATTCCCTCTCATCCTTCTAAATTCCAGTGTACACAAGCCTAGTCGCTCCAGTCTTTCAACATATGACAGTCCCACCATTCCGGGAATTAACCTAATAAACCTACGCTGCACGCCCTCAATCGCAAGAATATCCTTCCTCAAATTTGGAGACCAAAACTGCACACAGTACTCCAGATGCGGTCTCACTAGGGCCCCGTACAACTGCAGAAGGACCTCTTTGCTCCTATACTCAACTCCTCTTGTTATGAAGGCCAACATTCCATTGGCTTTCTTCACTGCCTGCTGTACCTGAATGCTTCCTTTCAGTGACTGATGCACTAGGACACCCAGATCTCGTTGTACGTCCCCTTTTCCGAACTTGACACCATTCAGATAATAAGGCAGAAGGTTGAAAGAAAATTTAAAGAAAACTCAAACTTGTTTGAGGATTCGGAGAAGCACATGTTTAATTATTTTACTTGGAAAGATTTATTAAATGAAGGTGGCCATAAACCACTTGAAAACCGAAATGGAACATTGATAATACCTTTTGAATAGAAGAAAGAGGTAAACCAGTTTAAAATTTATTACACTATCGAGAGTGCAGAGACATGGGGCATGTTTAGTTTAGTTTAGAGATACAGCGTGGAAACAGGCCCACCGAGTCCGCACCGACCAGCGATCCCAGCACATTAACACTATCCCACACGCATAAATGCAATATGCATTTATACCAAGCCAATTAACCGACGAACCTGTACATCTTTGGAGTGTGGGAGGAAACCAAAGATCTCGGAGAAAACCCATGAGGTTTGGCCTCCACAGCCTCTGTAGCAAAGAATTCCACAGATTCACCACCGTCTGACTAAAGAATTTTTTCCTCATCTTCCTAAAGGAACGTCCTTTAATTCTGAGGCTGTGACCTCTGGTCCCAGACTCTCCCACTGGTGGAAACATCCGCTCCACATCCCACTCCATCCAGGTCTTTCACTACTCGGTAAGTTTCAATGGGGTTCCCGCCTCATTCTTCTAAACTCCAGCGAGTACAGGCCCAGTGCCATCAAATGCTCATCATATGTTAGCCCACTCATTCCTGGGATCATTCTTGTAAACCTCCTCTGGACCCTCTCCAGAACCAGCACATCCACAAATATGGGTCCCAAAATTGCTCACAATATTCCAAATGCGGCCTGACCAGCGCCTTATGGAGCCTCAGCGTTACATCCCTGTTGTTCTATTCTAGTCGTCTTGATATAAGTGCTAGAATTGCTAGCCTGGGAACGAGAAAACATGATCCCATCTTCTGAGTAGATTTATCTGAGGTGCGTAAAACAAAGAAAGTGGGCAAGACTTATTTCCGTTAACAGAGAGATTACAAAAAAATTCAAGAGTGCCGATTTAATGTAATCAGTAGAAAATTCAAGGTAAGGTGAGAAACCAGCTTTCACTGAGCGGGTGAGGGTGTAAGGTGTCTGAAACTCTCTGCCAAACTAAACAATACTTTGTGTGGGAAAATAACTGCAGATGCTGCTTCAAATCTAAGGTAGACACAATGAACAATAGACAATAGGTGCAGGAGGAGGCCATTCGGCCCTTCGAGCCAGCACCGCCATTCAATGTGATCATGGCTGATCATTCTCAATCAGTACCCCGTTCCTGCCTTCTCCCCATACCCCCTGACTCCGCTATCCTTAAGAGCTCTATCTAGCTCTCTCTTGAATGCGTTCAGAGAATTGGCCTCCACTGCCTTCTGAGGCAGAGAATTCCACAGATTCACAACTCTCTGACTGAAAAAGTTTTTCCTCATCTCAATTCTAAATGGCCCAACCCCTTATTCTTAAACTGTGGCCCCTTGTTCTGGACTCCCCCAACATTGGGAACATGTTTCCTGCCTCTAACGTGTCCAACCCCTTAATAATCTTATACATTTCGATAAGATCTCCTCTCATCCTTCTAAATTCCAGTGTATACAAGCCTAGTCGCTCCAGTCTTTCAACATATGACAGTCCCACCATTCCGGGAATTAACCTAGTAAACCTATGCTGCACGCCCTCAATAGCAAGAATGCTGGAGTAACTCAGCAGGTCAGGCAGCATCTCAGGAGAGAAGCAATGGGTGACGTTTCTGGTCGAGACCCTTTTTTTTTAGACTGATGCTGCCTGACCCGCTGAGTTACTCCAGTCTTTTGTGTCTATAAACAATACTTTGTGTACACTTGAAGGACCATGCCCTCTGCATCTATGGGATAATTGCTGGAAGGTGGGATCAGGCTAGAGGGTTCTTTTGTGTGTGAAGGAGCTGCAGATGCTGGTTTACATCGAAGGTAGACACTAAATGCTGGAGTAACTCAGCGGGACAGGCAGCACCTCTGGAGAGAAGGAATGGGTGACGTTTCGGGTCAAGACCCTTTTTCAGTGCTTTTGTTTTACCTGGTATAGACACGATGGATGACTGGCTTCATAGAAAATAGGTGCAGGAGGAGACCGTTCGGCCCTTCGAGCCAGATGTGTCATGCTTTTTCTGTGATTCCAAATAGGGTTTGGACCTTCACTCTGCATGAAAAGCTTTAAGGGCCTGTCCCACGTAGGCGATTTTAAGGCGACTGCCGGTGACTAGGCTGCCGCTGACAGTTCGCCAGGGTGTCGCGGGCACGATCGTGAGGAGTCTTCCAAGGATCATAGTGGATCTCAGCGCGTCGCTGAGAAACCAACCGGTATGAAATTTCTCGGCGACAGCTGGCTTGTCACCAGGTATCGTTGCCAACTGCGGTTGCTGTCGCATGCTGTCCCCAGGTTTGCTAGGTTCTCTTAAGATACATTTAGAAGCACATAATATTAAAATAAGTAAAGTCATTTCAAAATACCATAAATAACCAATTTATTTACCGTCAGGACATTTGACAGGTAGATTGGAGGCGACAGTTTGACGGTCAGGTAAGCGTGGGAATTTTCGCGATGTTTTTAGCCTCAGCCATTACATTTAAAGTGGGCTCCCAACCCAGATATGCAACCCAGAAACCAGATATGCATCTCCCGTACATTTTCAAAGAATGCCCACACACTTTTCACAAAAATCCACTGAAACAGTTAAAATATTTTTTTTAAATACAGCTATTAGTAAACTGGAAGTAAATCCAGTTTATGCCTTGTTACATCGAAGCTTGGTTTTTAAATAACCCATACAAGGTGTTATAGTTCAAAACTCTCAAGTACTTACCGACTTGTCACTGATTTCAGTGAAAACCAGGACGCCGGAGAAGAATTGACAGCGTGGGAATTTCCGCGATGTTTCAGAAAACGCTGTAATCTCGACCTGACTCGGCATTGTCGTGGTCATTGTCGTCGTGTAAAAGAAAAGTTCGGAGATCTGCTACGACTTTGACAGCCGCCGGCAGTCGCCAAAAAGATCGCCTAAGTGGGACAGGCGCTTAAGGATAATAGATTAAATCGTAATAATTACAAGACAGTTAAGCAGGCATAAATCCTTGCTTGTATGACATTTGTGCAGATCTGGTTTGGCATTTAACTCCACGTATAAAAATCATTCACAGCTGGGAAATAATAAGCCAGATCCTCCAAGGAATAGAATAATTTCTCTGCTGCGCTCCTTGTTAAAGGTGAAGAATGATAAAATGATAACCTCAACATCCGTGAACATGCTGTTGTTGACTATTCTTTTCGCCTTCTGACCTCTTCAAAGGCCTGAAGTTATTTTTGCACTTTCCCCACTGCATGTCATACATGTACAGTATTCAACCAGAATGGAAAAGCTTTAAGTCAAATGACTAATCTTGACGAAAGAAAACTCATCTGCACCTGAACTTTAAAGTATTCTTTAAAAATGTACGAACTGACAACTAAATGAAGGCATGTGCAGGGAGGAACTGCAGGTGCTGGTTTACACCGAAGACAGAAACAAAATGCTGGAGTAACTCAGCGGGTCAGGCAGCATCTCTGGAGAGAAGGAATGGGTGACGTTTCAGGTCGAGACCCTTCTTCAGATTGAGGATCAGGGGAGAGGGAGACTAGAGATATGGAAGGGTAAAGTGTGAAAACGACAGATCAAAGCAGACAATGTTCAAGGAAATATAGAATGGTTCTCATTGATGTCATGGGTGTTTGTAAAGCAACATTTACGTTTGTGAAGTTATCAAATTTAATGCCAGTCTTTTCCATAAACAAATATCAAGCCAACATTCAACTCTGCATCAGAATAAGTTGGAGCTGAAATGCCGCTGTCCTATTTTTTTTAGTTTAGTTTAGAGATACAGCGCGGAAACTAGGCCCTTCGGCCCACCGGGTCCGCGCTGACCAGCGATCCCCGCATATTAACACTATCCTACACACACTACGGACAATTTTACCAAACCAATTAACCTACATACCTGTACGTCTTTGGAGTGTGGGAGGAACCGAAGATCTCGGAGAAAACCCACGCAGGTCACGGGGAGAATGTACAAACTCCGTACAGACGGCGCCTGTAGTCGGGATCGAACCCGAGTCTCCGGCGCTGCATTCGCTGTAAGGCGGCAACTCTACCGCCGCGCCACCGTGTCGTGGTACAAAAGGATTTGATTTCGACAAACCAGAATCCCAGCATGAATGTGTCCATCACAAGCTGTGTTAAGTAAGAACTGTTTTATTCTTCCAGGTGTATCTGTGGATTGAAGGAGAGATATTCATTGAAATTAGTTCTGGGTTTGGAAATTTTTAATCTGATTCATCGATGGGTCTCAGAGATGTCTGACATATCTACTTTTCCTACAAAGGACATACTGACTACAGACCAGCATCTTATTGTCATGGAAGAATCTGCACGGAAAGGTCGGAGTTGCGGCCTTACAGCATCCGGGTTCAATCCTGACTACGGGCGCTGTCTGTACGGAGTTTGTATGTTCTCCCCGTGACCTGCGTGGGTTTTCTCCGAGACCTTCGATTTCTTCCCACACTCCAAAGACGTACAGGTTTGTAGGTTCATTGGCTTGGTATAAATGTAAAATTGTCCCCAGTGTTTGTAGGATAGTTTCTTTTTGTTTGGTGTAGGTTTATGATTGTGTGTGTTATTGCTTATTTTTATTGCTC
Organism: Rhinoraja longicauda; assembly: GCF_053455715.1. NCBI lineage: Eukaryota > Metazoa > Chordata > Chondrichthyes > Rajiformes > Arhynchobatidae > Rhinoraja > Rhinoraja longicauda. Next base: position 108,809,835 of record NC_135954.1, on the reverse strand, counting down.
TTATTGTTGGACTGTGGGTAATCTTTCATTTCACTGCACATTTATGTGTATGTGACAAATAAACTTGACTATTGACTATTGATAGTGTAAAGGGACTGTCCCACTTAGGCGATTATAAGGCGACTAGGCTGTCGCCGACAGTTCGCCGGGGTGTCGCGGGCATGATCGCGAGGAGTCTTCAATGAATCGAAGTGGATGTCGGCGCGTCGCTGAGAAATCAACCGGTATGAAATCTCTCAGCGACAGCTGGCTTGTCGCCAGGTATCGTAGCTTATTGCGGGCGCTGTCACATACTGTCCCCAGGTTTGCTAGGTTCTCTTAGATGCATTTAGAAGCACATAATATTAAATTAAGTAAAGTAATTTGAAGATACCATAAAATACTTGTGTTTAACCAATTTATTTACCGTCAGGACATTTGACAGGTAGATTGGAGGCGACAGTTTGATGGTCAGGTAAGCGTGCGAATTTTCAAGATGTTTATGGCCATCAGCGATTACATTTAAAGTAGGCTCCCAACCCAGATATGCAACCCAGAAACCAGATATGAATCTCTCGTACATTTTCAAAGAATGCCCACACTCCACACAAAAATCCATTTAACCACGTTTAAAATTAAATTTCTTAATGCTGCCATTTGTAAACTGGAAGTCAATCCAATTTATGCCTTGTTACTGTGAAGCTTGGTTTTCAAGTAACCCGGGCAAGATGTTATAGTTCAAAACTCTCACGTACTTACCAACTTGTCAGTGATTTCAGCGAAAATTAGGACGCCAGAGAAACATGCCAGCGTGGGAATTTCGCGATGTTTCCGAAGACGCTGTAATCTCGATCTGACTCGGCATTGTCGTGGTCAGTGTCATCGGGTAAAAGAAAATGTTGGTGACCTGCTACGACTTTGACAGTCGCCGGCAGTCGCCAAAAAAATCGGCTAAGTGGGACAGGCCCTTTAGTGTGAGGGGATCGCTAGTCGGCACGGACTCGGTAGTCCACAGGGCCTGTTTCCGCGCTGTATCTCCAAATTAAACTAAAAAAATATTCCTTCACACGACTTGGAAAGATCTAATTGGTGAATCTAGGCAAGGTCTATTTAGTCCCAGTGTGTAGGAAGGAACTGCAGATGCTGGTCTCAAGAGTCAAGAGCGTGTTATTGTCGTATGTCCCAGATAGAACAATGAAATTCTTACTTGCAGCAGCACAACAGAATATGTAAACATAGTGCACTGTAAGCAATATAATAAACCAGAGAGAAAAGAAAAGTTCAGTGTGTGTATATACACATACTCACAAGTACACATATATATATATAAATATACATATGTGTATATATCTATATACTAAAACTCTCGTTTGTTATCTTATTTGTGACTTCAGCCAAAACGGTACAAGATAGCGCGTCAAATTTAGGCCCACCTTACTCACCATTGTCACTTTAGTGATAATGCAAGTGGTTTTATTGAAATCGGTGTTATATTTTTAAAGTTATTCACATTTTTAAGTTTAAAAGGAGGGGAGGGGACAAGGGAGGGGGGAAGGGGTGCAGTGGGGGAGAGGGGAGGGGGGGTTGAGGAGAGAGGGGAGGGGGGGAGGACAGGGTGCTGCACCAATTCAGGAGAGTTTTGGGCACAACGGGTCCACTTGGTCTGGTATATGTATATACACATGAGGTAGACACAAAATGCTGGAGTAACTCAGCGGGACAGGCAGCATCTCTGGAGAGAAGGAATGGGTGGTGTCAGGGGTCAAGACCCATTTCGGGTCGAGGCCCTTCTTCAGACTGATGTCTGGAGAGGGTCCTTGGACCATGACCCCACTGACGAGCACCAGGTCTTAATCTCTAACACTATCACTGATCTCACCACTTCCGGCTCTCTGCCCTCTGGTGCCTCCAACTTTATCGTTCCCTAGCCCCGCACGGGCCCGATTTTACCTTCTCCCCAAAAAAGAAAGAAATAAAAAAAGATCTCTG